>NC_079190.1:439395653-439696121 GCF_029499605.1 Hyla sarda
GTTAAAAGGTTCTGACAGGTTCTTTGCTGTTTCTTGTTGCTGGGTTACGCCCGGCTGTCTGGACTGGTCAGCTGACCTAGATTGGAGCACCTGTGCTGGCTCCATATAAGCTGGCAGTCTACTCCTAATCCTTCCCTGCTGTAGAGCTCTGTTTATTCCTAGCTAGTATTTATATTGTATCTTTTATATCTGGCACTTTGACCCTTTGGCTCCACTCTCTGACTCTTCTCCTGGCTTTGCGAATTGGCATATCTGTAACCTCTTGGTATCTACTCGGACTGTGAACAGTGACTTATAGTGTGTATGTTTACCTATTTTTCTGTTAGTCTGAGTGATTCCATTCTGTGTCCTGACCTTCATCTACATTATAGTTTATTATTTTGACTGGACTGACCTTACGTATTGTAAGTAGGGACCATCACCATGGTTACAGACCCGCTATCTAGTACAGGTAAGTAGGCAGGGATAGGGGTAGGGGGCAAGAATAGTGTAAACTCCTTCTCTGCCCAGACGTGACACATTTACTGATATTTTGCACAGAAACTCCTCTTGGCATTTCAGTTATAAGACAGAAATCCTTGTGGTTTGCAGGTAAATCTGAAACTAAGCTTTTATTTCTGTGTCATAGTAAAAAACCATGAAGACAATATTCTTGCAATTTCACAAGTAAATCCGCAAGATGTCTATGCCAGAGGGAAATGCCTGACCAGTAGTGTTGAAATAAATGTATTAGTTTGGAAAACTGGAAAACAATAGAAAGTACAGTCTGTACACCTACGAACTCACATTTATAAAGTAAACCAGATAAGTATTGATCTTTCTCGAATGTCAATGCTCAAATACCAGATCTAAGGCTATTCAGTCCATAATAGAAGCCTTAGCACTCAAGCTATGTTGGAGGTCAAGGAGATAATACAGTAAACTGTATAATTACTAAGGCTTTAGTGTTGGATCAATATGATGGCAGAGGTTAAAGATGAATCATAGAATATGTGGAGCCTTGAAAATAGTAATTGTAGTCAATCTAAGAAATACTTTTATTTGTTTTCTTCAATGCATCTTAAGTAGAAAAAAAAATGTACATTATACATTTTACCACATCCCAATATGAATGCAGACCCCAGACCTATTAAACAAATGAAGTTGTAATACCCCACAACAGGTAAAAGTCCTGGGTGGCAGATGAACGGTTGTGTCTATTATATCAAAATAATACATTGCTATTTTATATGTATTATTCTATGTATTTTGCCCAGTTCAGCTGATGTTGCAAGGTATCACAAGGGTTACAGGGTTATTCTGGCCCTATATATCTTATCCCCTATCCAAAGGATAGGGGATAAGATGTCTGATCGCAGGGTTTCCACTGGGACCCCCGCTATCTCGGTGCAGCCCCCGTCAATCTGTTCCGGGTGCTGCCTCTGAGACATAAAGTCACGGCAATGCCCCCTCGTGACCCCCCCTCCCATAGACATGAATAAAGGGGGCATGGTGTGATATCATGAGGGGGCATGGCCATGACATCACATCTCGGTCTTGGAGGTAGCGCCCTGCACAGAATCTTGGCCGGACCCCTTCGATCATACATCTCATCCCCTATCCTTTGGATAGGGGATAATATGTATAAGGCTGGAATACCCCTTTAATTACTATACACACACGTGCTGCACAAGAGGTTAGGTCCCCTATATGGGCCAGAGCACATGGTCAGTGCAGTCAAGTTAGAGTCTATGAAAGACCCTGCTCACCTGTCCAGAGTTGAGTATGAGTCAAGCAAGGTTAAAGGGGTACTCTGGCCCTAAGACATCTTATCCCCTATCCAATGGATAGGGGATAAGATGTCTGATCACGGGGGTCCCGCCACTGGGGGACCCCCGCAATCTCTCATGCATCACCCTCCTGTCTCAACTGTATGAAGCGATGATCACTCCATGTCTGAAGAAAGGATAGGGGATAAGATGTCTGATGTCGGGGGTCCTGCAGCTGGGGACCCGCACAATCTCTCATGCAGCACCCACCTGTCTCAGCTGAAAAAATATAACTTTCGTTATTTGCAATTTTTTCCATCCCCACTGCATCCTTTTATTCCCCAACAAATTTCTTTAAAAAAGAACGCCCGCAGAGAAACTGCCAAAGGGGCCAAAAATTCAGTTTGCACATAAAGGCAAAAAACGCCAGAAAAAACGCAAAAACACAGGAAAATGCGTTGGCGTTTTTTTCTGGTGTTATTTTTGGCAAGAAAAAATAACAAGTAGAAACTTAGCCTAGGGGTATGTTCACATGGGCTGATTGACTGAAAGTTGCAAATCTTGGGCAGTAAGTGAGCAGCAAGGTGTGACTTGTTTGGACTACAGTGGGGATCAAAAGTTTGGGCACCCCAGGTAAAAATTAGTATTAGTGTGCATAAAGAAGCCATGGAAAGATCGAAAAATCTCCAAAAGGCATCAAATTACAGATAAGACATTCTTGTTATATGTCAACAAAAGTTTGATTTTATTTCCATCATTTACACTTTCAAAATAACAGAAAACAAAAAAATGGCATCTGCAAAACTTTGGGCACCCTGCAGAGTTCATATTTTGTACTGCCCCCAGCTTGTAAACGCTATTTGTAGCCAGCCAAGAGTCTTTCAATTCTTGTTTGAGGTATCTTTGCCCATTATTCCTTACAAAAGTCTTCCAGTTCTTTTAAGGTCTAACCATAGATTTTCAATTATGCTAAGGTCAGGAGATTGTGAAGGCCATGGCAAAACCTTCAGTTTACGCCTCTTGATGTAATCCCCCGTGGATTTCGAGGTGTGTTTAGGATCATTATCCATTTGTAGAAGCCATCCTTTTTCACAGATGGCATCAAGTTAGCATCCAAAATTTGCTGAAATTTTATTGAATCCATTTTTCCTTCTACTTGTGAGATGTTCCCTGTGCCACTGGCTGCAATACAACCCCAAAGCATGATTGGTCCACCCCATGCTTAACAGTTGGACAGAGGTTCTTTTCAATAAATTCTGTTCCCCTTCTTCTCCAAACGTACCTTTGCTCATTCCAGCCAAAAAGTTCATTTTTAACCTCATCGGTCCACAGAACATGTTTCCAAAATGCATCAGGCTTGTCTATATGTTCATTTTCAAAGTTCAAACGCTGATATTTGTGGTGAGGATGTAGAAGAGGTTTTCTTCTGATGACTCTTCCATGAAGACCATATTTGTACAAGTATCTCTTTATAGTGGAATAGTGTACCACAACTCCAATATCTGCCAGATTTTTCTGAAGGGATTGTGTAGTCAAACGTGGGTTTTGAATTGTTTTTCTCACAATCCTGCGAGCTGTTCTGTCTGATATTTTTCTTAGTCTTCCAGATCTTGCTTTAACTTCCACGGTTCCTGATGACTGCCATTTCTTAATTACATTCCGAAGAGAGGATATTGACATCTGAAAACTTTTTGCTATCTTCTTATAGCCTTCTCCAGCTTTGTGAGCGTCGACTATTTTCAGTTTCAGATTTCTAGACAACTGCTTAGAAGAACCCATGGTGCTGATTGTTGGGGCAAGGTCAAATGAGTCTGGGCATTTAAAACCTTTGCGATTGACATCACCTGGTCTACCCAGATGAGGATTGAGAACAATCCATGACACTGGCAGGTCTCGGCTTTGCAAAGGGGGTAGTGCATGCTATAAATCCTGCAGGGTGCCCAAACTTTTGCAGATGCCATTTTGTTTTCTGTTATTTTGAAAGTGTAAATGATGGAAATAAAATCTAACTTTTGTTGACATATTATAAGAATGTCTAATCTGTAATTTGATGCCTTTGGAGATTTCCCCATCTTTCCGTGGCTTCTTTATGCACATTAATACAAATTCCTGGGGTGCCCAAATCTATCTATAGGAATCATTATGGGGGAAATTTATCAAAACCTGTGCAGAGGAAAAGTTGCCCAGCTGCCCATAGCAACCAATCAGATCCCCTCTTATTTTAACCAATAAACTGATGCAAGCACATGTGTATACTTAACCCCTTAAGGACGCAGCACTTTTTCACTTTAAGGACTGAGCCCTTTTTCACCGTCACTTTACGAATTAATAACACGAAAACGCTTTTACCGAATATTCTGATTCTGAGATTGTTTTTTTCGTGACATATTTTACTTTATTTTGGTGGTAAATTTTCGGCATTACCTGCATCCTTTTTTGGTGAAAAATCCCAAAATTTCATGAACATTTTTTAAATTTAGCATTTTTCTAACTTTGAAGCTCTCTATTTGTAAGGAAAATGGATAATCACAATAAATTAAATTTTTCTTCACAAATACAATATGTCCACTTTATGTTGGCATCATAAAATGGACATAGTTTTTGCTTTTTTTTTTTAAATTAGAGAGCTTCAAAGTAGAGCAACAATTTTCAAAAAAATTCATGAAAATTGCTAAATCTGAAGGGACAGATGTTACAGAACTACAACTCCCAGCATGCCTGGGCAGTCCAGGCATGCTGAGAGTTGTAGTTTGGCAACATCTGGAGGGCTACCGTTTGGGCACCACTGTAACAGTGGTCTCCAAACTGTGACCCTCCAGATGTTTCAAAACTACAACTTCCAGCATGCCCAGACAGCCCAGCACTCCAGCATGCCCCCCCACCGTCGATTTCCTACCTGATCCAGTATCCAGCAGTCTCCAGCGAAGATCCCGGGTCCCCAGGCATTTTCTCCTGCAGGTACGGCCTCCATCTTCTTCCCACGATCCCCTCGATATCCAGGGGCGGGCAGAACGGGGTTTGTCATGGCAACCCCCTGTCCTACGCTGCCATTGGTCAGAACTCTGTTCTGACTAATGGCAGGGGATAGGAGGAGATCGCAGCTCTGCGACCTCACTCCTATCCCTTAGGCTGATCGGGGCTGTCGCTGTGAACTCCGATCAGCCCTATTTTCCGGGTGATCGGGTAACCAGAGACCCGATCAGCCCGGAATTGGAGAAAATCGCAAGTCTGAATTGACATGCGATTTTCTCCGATCGCCGACATGGGGGGGGGGTCTCAGAACCCCCCTAGGCGGTGTGCCGGGGTGCCTGCTGAATGATTTCAGCAGGCATCCCGATCCGGTCCCCAACCGGCCAGTGGCAGGGACCGGAATTCCCACAGGCGTATCCATACGCCCTGCATCCTTAAAGACTCAGGATGCAGGGCGTATGGATACGCCCTGCGTCCTGAAGAGGTTATAACTAGGGTTCAACCATGTGCAGTGTTGCAGTATTTATAAGAGATAATTAAAGATGCTTTTCAGGGATGTTAACCCCTTAAGGACCTAGCCAATTTTCACTGTAGGAGAAATTGAACATTTTGCATTTTTTTTTAAACTTTGAAGCTCTCTGCTTATAAGGAAAATGAATATTCCAAATAAATTATATATTGATTCACATATACAATATGTCTACTTTATGTTTCCATCATAAAGTTGACATGTTTTTACTTTTGGAAGACATCAGCGGGCTTCAAAGTATAGCAGCAATTTTCCAATTTTTCCCAAAATTTTCAAAATCTAAATTTTTCAGGGAACAGTTCTGTTTTGAAGTGGATTTGAAGGGCCTTCATATTAGAAATACCCCACAAATGACCCCATTATAAAAACTGCAACCCTCAAAGTATTCAAAATGACATTCAAAAGGTTTGTTTACCCTTTAGGTGTTTCACAGGAATAGCAGCAAATTGAAGGAGAAAATTCAAAATCTTCATTTTTTACACTGGCATGTTCTTGTAGACCCAGTTATTGAATTTTTACAAGGGGTAAAAGGAGAGAAATCTTCCTAAAATGTGTAACCCAATTTCTCTTGAGTAAGAAAATACCTCATATGTGTATATCAAGTGTTCGGCGGGCGCAGCAGAGAGCTCAGGAGGGAAGGAGCGACAGTGGGATTTTGGAGAGTGAGTTTTTCTGAAATGGTTTTTGGGGGGCATGTCACATTTAGGAAGCCCCTATGATGCCAGAAAAGCAAAAAAAGAAACACATGTCATACTATTTTGGAAACTACACCCCTCAAGGCACGTAACAAGGGGTCCAGTGAGCCTTAACACCCCACAGGTGTTTGTCGACTTTTCGTTAAAATTGGATGGGAAAATGATTTTTTTTTCACTAAAATGCTAAATTTTTACAAGGGATAATAGGACAAAATGACCCCCAAACTTTGTAACCCCATCTCTTCTGAGTATGGAAATACCCCATGTTAGAACGTAAAATGTTTTGCGGGCAAACTACAAGAAGAGAAGGAGTCACATTTAGCTTTTGAAAAGCAAAATTTGCTGAAATGGTTTTTGGCGGGCATGTCTCATTTAGGAAGCCACTATGGTGCCAGGACAGCAAAAAAAAACACATGGCATACTATGTTGGAAACTACACCCCTCAAGGCACGTAAAAAGGGGTCCAGTGAGCCTTAACACCCCACAGGTGTTTGATGACTTTTCGTGAAAGTTGGATGTGTAAATATTTTTTTTTTCCCACTAAAATCCTAGTTTTCCCTCAAATTTTTATTTTTTACAAGGGGTAATAGGACAAAATGCTCCCCAAAATTGCAAACCCCATCTCTTCTGAGTATGGAAATACCCCATGTGTGGCCGTCAAGTGCTCTGCTTCTGCACTACAATGCCCCCCCCCCCCCCGTGGTGACAGAACAGTGGACCACTCCCCACACATTTTGGATACTACACCCCTCACAGAACTTAATAAGGGGTGCAGTGAGAATTTACACCCCACTGGCATTTGAGAAATTGCACTACAAATTTTGGGGGTCTTTTTTTCCTTTTAACGCTTGTGAAAATAAAAAGTATGGGGCAACACCAGCATGTTAGTGTAAACATTTTTATTTTTTAATACTAACAAGCTGGTGTAGCCCCCAACTTTTCCTTTTCATAAGGGGTAAAAGGAGAAAAAGCCCCCCAAAATTTGTAGTGCAATTTCTCCCGAGTACGGAAATACCCCATATGTGGCCCTAAACTGTTTCCTTGAAATATGACAGGGCTCCGAAGTGAGAGAGCTCCATGCGCATTTGAGGACTAAATTAGGGATCGCATAGGGGTGGACATAGGGGTATTCTACACCAGTGATTCCCAAACAGGGTGCCTCAGGCTGTTGCTAAATTCCCAGCATGCCTGGACAGTCAGTGGCTGTCAGGAAATGCTGGGAGTGGTTATTTTGCAAAAGTTGGAGGCTCTGTTTTTAGGGTACATTCACACTGGCATGTTACGGTGAGTTTCCCGCTAGGAGTTTGCGCTGCAGTGAAAAATTTGCCACAGCCCAAACTTGAAGCAGGAAACTTACTGTAAACCTGCCCGTGTGAATGCACCCTGTACGTTCACATGGGGGGGCAAACCTCCAGCTGTTTCAAAACTACAACTCCCAGCATGTACTGACAGACCGTGCATGCTGGGAGTTGTACTTTTGCAACAGCTGGAGACACACTGGTTGGAAAACCTTCAGTTAGGTTCTGTTACCTAACTCAGTATTTTACAACCAGTCTGCCTACAGCTGTTGAAAAACTACAACTCCCAGCATGTACTGATCGCCAAAGGGCATGCTGAGAGATGTAGTTATGCAATAGCTGGAGGTACGCAACTACAACTCCCAGCATGCCGAGACAGTTGTTTGCTGTTTGAGCATGCTGGGATTTGCAGTTTTGCAAGATCTGGAGGGCTACAGTTTTAGAGAACACTGCAAAGTGATCTCCAAACTGTGGTCCTCCAGCTGTTGCAAAACTACAAATCCCAGCATGCCCAGACAGCAAACAGTTGTTTGGGCATGCAAGGAGTTGTAGTTTTTTAAGATCTGGAGGGCTACAGTTTAGGGACCACTATATAGTGGTCTCAAACTGTAGCCCTCCAGCTGTTGCAAAACTTCATATTCCAGCATGCCCAAACAGCTGTCTGGGCATACTGGGAGTTGTAGTTTTGCAACATCTGGAGGGCTACAGTTAGAGACCACTGTATAGTGGTTTCAAACTGTACCCTCCAGATGTTGCTAGGCAACTCACCGGCTTCCATACGATCCAGCCGCACGACATCGCCGCCCGCCGATCTCCGTCGCCCGCAGCCTCCGTCGCCCGCCCCGATGGGTAAGTGGATCTTCGACGACGGTCCCCGTCGTTTCACCATCCTGCCCTGCCTATTGTGGGTGGGCAGGACGGGGAAAACGAAACTTAACCCCCCCGCCCCCGATCTAATATTGGTGGTCGCGTCTAGACCACCAATAGCATTGATAGGAGGGATGGCACCCCTGCCACCTCACTCCTATCCCTTCAGGGGGATTGTGGGTGTCTTAGACAACCGAGATCCCCCTTATATTCCAGGTCACCGGGTCACCATAGACCCGTGATGACCCGGAATCGCGCAAATCGCAAGTGTGAATTCACTTGCGATTTGCCGCGATCGCCGACACGGGGGGTCTGATGCACCCCCTGGGCGTTTGCATGGGATGCCTGCTGAACGATTTCAGCAGGCATCCTGGTCCGATCCCCGCCCGGCGCGCGGCAGGGGCCAGAATTCTCCATGACGTACGCTTATGTCATGGGTCCTTAAGTACCAGGGTCTTTAAGTCAAGGGTCCTTAAGGGGTTAAACCCAAGTGTTATACACTGCTCAAAAAAATAAAGGGAACACTAAGATAACACATCCTAGATCTGAATGAATGAACTAATCATATGAAATACTTTTGTCTTTACATAGTTCAATGAGCTGACAACAAAATCACACAAAATTATCAATGGAAATCAAGTTTATCAACTCATGGAGGTCTGGATATGGAGTCACACTCAAAATCAAAGTGGAAAACCACACTACAGGCTGATCCAACTTTGATGTAATGTCCTTAAAAGAAATCAAACTTAGGCTCAGCAGTGTGTGTGGCCTCCACGTGCCGGTATGACCTCCCTACAACGCCTGGGCATGCTCCTGATGAGGTGGTCACTTGAGGGATGTCCTCTTAGACCTGGACTAAAGCATCCACCAACTCCTGGACAGTCTGTGGTGCAACGTGGCGTTGGTGGATGGAGCGAGACATGATGTCCCGGATGTGCTCAATCGGATTCAGATCTGGGGAACAGGTGGGCCAGTCCATAGCATCAATGCCTTCCTCTTGCAGGAACTGCTGACACACTCCAGCCACATGAGGTCTAACATTGTCTTGCATTAGGAGTAACCCAGGGCCAACCGCACCAGCATATGGTCTCACAAGGGGTCTGAGGATCTCATCTCGGTACCTAATGGCAGTCAGGCTACCTCCGGCAAGCACATGGAGGGCTGTGTGGCCCCCTCAAAGAAATGACACCCCACACCATTACTGACCCACTGCCAAACCAGTAATGCTGGAGGATGTTGCAGGCAGCAGAACGTTCTCGACAGCATCTCCAGACTCTGTCATGTCGTTCACATGTGCTCAGTGTGAACCTGCTTTAATCTGTGAAGAGCACAGGGCGCCAGTGGTGAATTTGCCAATCTTGGTGTTCTCTGGCAAATGCCAAACGTCCTGCACGGGGTTGGGCTGTAAGCCCATTCCCCACCTGTGGATGTCGGGCCCTCATACCACCCTGACGGAGTCTGTTTCTGACCGTTTGAGTGGACACATGCACATTTGTGGCCTGTTGGAGGTCATTTTGCAGGGCTCTGGCAGTGCTCCTCCTTGCACAAAGGCGGAGGTAGCGGTCCTGATGCTGGGTTATTGCCCTCCTACGGACTCCTCTACGTGAGATGCACTACCTGAGCCACTTGTGTGGGTTGTAGACTCCGTATCATGCTACCACTAGAGTGAAAGCACCGCCAGCATTCAAAAGTGACCAAAACATCATCCAGGAAGCATAGTAACTGAGAAGTGGTCTGTAGTCACCACCTACAGAACCACTCCTTTATTGGGGATGTCTGGCTAATTGCCTATAATTTCCACCTGTTGTCTGTTCCATTTGCACAACAGCATGTGAAATTGATTGTAAATCAGTGTTGCTTCCTGAATGGACAGTGTGAATGGGCAGAAGTGTGATTGACTTGGAGTTGCATTGTGTTGTTTAAAGGAGTAGTCCAGTGGTGACTCAGTGGTTTACAACTTATCCCCTATCTTAAGGATACGGAGGTACGGAGCCCCGACAGCCAGCGGGAAGGGGGCGTGTCGACCTCCGCACGAAGCGGCGGCCAACACGCCCCCTCAATACAACTCTATGGCAGAGCCGAAGCGCTGCCTTCGGCAATCTCCGGCTCTGCCATTGAGATGTATTGAGGGGGCGTGTGGGCCGCCGCCTCGTGCGGGGGTCGACACCCACTATCTCGGCGGAGAGCCGGGGCCCCGTACAGAGAGATCGCAGGGGGCCCCAGCGGTCGGACCCCCCGCGATCTCAAACTTATCCCCTATCCTTAGGATAGGGGATAAGTTTTTCACCACTGGACTACCCCTTTAAGTGTTCCTTTTATGTTTTTTTGAGCAGTGTATTTAAGTGAATGTTTTCCCTTGCATAAGATCTCCAAAGATACATAACATAATTAATGGCAAATGACATTTACTTATAAATGTATTGGTTTATTCTGCCAATCAACATAAACATTTACATAATCTCTTTTGACCTTTGCAGCCCTGTCTCACGGGGACACGGGGTAAAAAAAAAAAACATGCATAGAAGATGAACTAAAGTGCCTGGACACTTGGAATAAATAATGAGGAAAGTCACAACTATAGTCTACAATAGGCTTATTAGACTGTATCAGGGATTTAGTAATCTATAACAAGATTAGGGGATAAGGGGATAGGGAATAAGATGACTGATCTCATCTGAAGCATCCCCGTTCACCAGCTGCAAGGAACAAAGAACGCTCTGTTGCTGATGATGGGCGATACAGGAGCCGGAGAATCATAACATTGCGGCATGCTGTCACGCTCCGCCCCCTCAATGCAAGCCTATGGGAGGGGGTGTGGCGGCCATCAAGTGGGGCCAGGGCCATGACGTCACTATACTCCGGGCTCTGTATCGCCCGTCATCAGCCATGGAGCGTTCTTCGCTCCATGCAGCTGTTGAATGGGGGTGCTGCAGGAAAGATCATGGGGGTCCCCAGCAGTGGGACTCCCGTGATCAGACATCTTATTCCCAATCCTTTGGATAGAGGATAAGATATCTAGGGGATAAGATATCACATGGGGAGATATACTACTAGTTTTCTACAGCATATCTAAGTGTGGAAAGTCTGCAATGTATTAACCCCTGGTTGGACTTGATGGACGTATGTCTTTTTTCAACCATACTAACTATGAGGGACATTTATCAATGTTTGCTTATGTATTCTTTTTTTTAGTAATTTTTTCCTTACTTTTTTTTTGCTTATATGTGACTTATTTATCATCTGGTTTCAGCCTGTTGATAATTTTCTTTCACGTAAGCAATTTTTCCTTTTTTATTTTGGTTGTAGCTTTTTCTGCTCCATGTTTGAGCTGGAGTAAATTTAGTCAATTTTTTGCGCAGTTGCGACTGTCGCAGTTAATAAATACCTGACTACCCGTAGTCCATTTTAAAATTATTACTACATAGTAAATTTTAGGAAAACTTGCTTTTCTCGCTTTCCAGTCAAAATGTTGCACGAAAAATCGCGTAGTCGCAGTTGCGACAATTTTGCGACAATTATAGTAAAGAAAACCTGACTAAACCCGTTGATAAATGTCCATATATGTAACTATGTAACTATGTAACCCACAGGAAAATTGACCTGCAGTTTGGAGTTTATGCTACAAAAACACTGAAGATTTTTCTTTGTGAATTTTCAGTAGCGAATGACTTCAATGGAGACAATTTATCAAATCTTGTGCAGAGGGACAGTAGAACAGTTGTCCATAGCAACCAGTCAGATTACTGAGTTAGTTTTTAAACATTCCTTAGAAGAATTATATCTGGAATCTGATTGTTTGCTATAGGCAACTGTTTTACTGTTTCTTTGCACAAGGTTTGATAAATCTTCCCAAGAATATCTGCAATAAATTGTGTTGTATTTTGCTATGGAAATACTGAAGACTTGTAATAAAATCAACAAGTTCAATTTTAAATACATTTTGGGGGAGATTTATCAAAACCAGTGTAGGGGAAGAGTGGGGCTGTTGCCTATGGCAACCAATCAGATCGTGTCTTTCATTTTGAAAGAGGCCTGTAAAAAATGAAAGAAGAAATCTGATTGGTTGCTATGGACAACTGCCCCGCTTCCTCTACACAGGTTTTGATAAATCTCCCTCATAGTTTTTTTTTTAATTCACACAATAAGAACCAAAATCCCTAGCAGCAACTCTGCAACAAATTCCAAATTCACCTGCAGAAATGCTGATAGACAAGTGAAAAAGCAACAACAGTAAAAGATGCAAATGTGATAGCCTTGGGGGTGTAGGGTATGGGGAGTGTAGCTGTGCGGTAATCAAAGGGTGCTTGTTAACCCTTGCTATTCGTGACGCCAGGGTGATGGCTCCTCTATAAAATTTTTCCTACCGCCGCCCTTCCCAGGAACGATAGGGAGGTAGATGATAGTAGGTTTGAGGTAGATAATAATAATGGATTGTCCACAACCGGTGAGCTTCTGTAAACAGCGTTAACTTTTACTGAAGATTTTCGGTACACTTCATTAACATAACAGTCTCTTAGCATACCAACCGCTTCTTTTGGAGATTGACAATGGTTCGGACTTTAACATTAAGAGTCTTTTAAGATATTGCGCTGTTCCACTGGATTTAGGGATAGTTGCGGTCCAGTAGTCACGCTAGCATTAGCAGGGATTAGAGTAAAACTCACGATTTTTGGTTCTGCTGAGGCCGTAGGTTTTGAGGCCTAGCGTGTCTTTGAAAGTTGCGTAGCACACCGTCCTGTTAGTCCGGCATCCACGAGAGCAGCAACCCAAGAGAGCGATAATTGGACGCAGCTCCCTTATATGGGCAGGGGCTGGACTAACGCTAATTGATCCATAGGGATGTCAATCACCATTACAGAGATTTGTGGGTAACACGTGACCCAAGGACCTAAGTCTGCCCAGTTTACAAGAAGATTTCGGAAAAAAAAAACCTTGTTGGTTTTAAAGTAACAGGTATATGTAAGATGGAAAGAGGTTGGAGGAGGAGAGGATTTAATGAAGACCCTGTTCTGCAAAGAACTCAATAGATTTTAACCCCCAGGGACTTAATGAATATTGAGTTGGATTGAGTAAAAAAAAAAAAACACCTCAAAAGAATATAATTTTGTACAAATAATAAGGTGGACCAAATACTGACCAAAATGCAACGTGTGAAGCCAACCTGAGTGCAATACTGCTGCACTGAAAGGTATAATGCAGCTACAAGCCCGATTATACTGTGTGATAGGGGATTTATAAATGATCTAGAGATGGTCCCTCCCCGCTGCTCATAGATGATAGCAGGGCCTTTCATGGGAAGCCCTTTAGATAGGATCTGATTGCCATATATGAGAAAGTGTTCTTGTTGTGGGAGAGTCCCCATGCTCTCTATTTATGGGCTATGCCTAGGGTTGCCGCCTAGGGTTGCCCCCTTGCTTCTGTTTTGCCCACACAGCCGGTGTTTTGGTCACCAGCTGGTATTTATCCAACCAATTCTGCAACTCCTGGAATGTTGCACCACATGCTATACCAGTGTTTCTCAACCAGAGCGCCTTCAGGTGTTGCAAAACTACAACTTCCAGCATGCTCGGACAGCCAAAGGCTGTCCGGGCATGCCGAGAGTTGTAGTTTAGCAACAGCTGGAGGCACCCCTGGTTGGAAAACACTGACCTATACTATATACTACTATATAGTCCAACAAGCTGGGAGTTGTAGTTTGCATCAGCTGGAGGCACCACTGGTTGAGAAACACTGACCTATGCTATATACTACTATATATGCTGGGAGTTGTAGTTTTCCTTTGGGGCAGCTGCTGAGCCACAGGCTGTATCAGGGCATGCTGGGAGTTGTAGTTAGTAACTAACTGCAACTGCCGAATTTAATAAAAAAGCGATCAAAAAGTCACCCCAAAACAAAAATGGTACTGTTAAAAAAACTAAAGATTGGGGCGCAAAAAAATTTGCCCCTATACGGGCCCGTATAAGGAGAAATAAAAAAGTTATAGGCGTCAGAATAGAACAAAATTTCCCCCCGCATATGTATATCCTGCAATGTTACGAATATGTAATTAATTATGCAAATTAGCATGGCCAATATTTTTTTGCAAGAAAGGTGGCAACTCTAGCTGTGTCACGTACCGGCAGGATAGGTAGTGGATCCTCTAGACCAGAGAGGCAATGGCACAGGTTGTATTGGAGGACCGGTTCTAAGCAGTTACTGGTTTTCACCAGAGCCCGCCGCAAGGTGGGATGGAGTTGCTGCGGCGGTAACTACCAGGTCGTATCCCCCAGTAACAACTCGACCTCTCTAGCAGCTGATATAGCGTGGTACACAGGGAGCAGGCAAGAGCGTAGTCGGACGTAGCAGAGGTCAGGGCAGGCAGCAAGGGTTCACAGGCGAGTATACGGTAGCAATGGATTCGGCAACTGGCAAGGCAATATTACAGTAGGGAACGCTTTCTCAAAGGCACTAGGCACAAAGATCCGGCAAGGGCAGGAAGGGGCAGGTGCCTTTTATTGGGAAGTGCCAGTGGGAGGTGAGGAACCAGCGCAACAATTACCGGTGCGCTGGCCCTATAAATTTACTGAAGCTGGCGCGCACGCGCCGGGATCCAGGAGAGCAGAGCGCCACGCGGGGAGCAGGTAAGTCGAGCAGGAACGTGGCGCGTGAGCGGGGACAAGCCGCCACGCTAGCTGCGTCCCTGCCACTGTGAGACCCGCGCTCCCCGTTAGTACGTCTGATCGGGAGACGCCGAGGCCCCGGAGCAGAGGACAGAGGCAGCGGGCGCTCCGGTCCGGAGGTGAAGACCAGAGCGCTCGCTGTGACAAGCTGTGCTTGTGCCTGACAGAAGCTGCTGGAGACTACTGCTGTGCAGGGCTGCCATCAGAAATTTCAGGGCCCCTTACACAGCTCAAGACCTGGGCCCCCTCCACCACTAGTGGCCTGCCTGAGTCCGCCCCCAGGGCCCACCCCCAAACCAATTTTAATTTGTAATGATATATTTCTAATTACTCTATAGCAGTGTGCGGTACACTTCATAGGTATGGGCAGGAATTCACTGGCGTTGATCAAAACCACCATGTAATTTGAAGGAGTAGCTTTATTGGACCATCATGCAATGCGTTTCACTGTACAATGGCAGCTTCATCAGGCATAGCAGGTGTAACAAGGTAGTCTACCTTGTTACACCTGCTATGCCTGATGAAGCTGCGATTGCGCAGTGAAATGTGTTGCATGATGGTCCACTAAAGCTACTCCTTCAATTTACATGGTGGTTTTGATCAGCGCCGGTGAATTCCTGCCCATACCTATGAAGTGTGTCCTTTGTGTTTGCCATATATATAGGCTTCTGTGCCCCCATTAGTAGTTATGGGCCTCTGTGCCCCCATAAGTTGCTATAGGCCCCTGTGCCCCCATTAGTTGTTATAGGCCCTTGTGCCTCTATAAGTAGTTATAGGCCCCTGTGTCCCCATTAGTATTTATGGGCCTCTGTGCCCCCATCAGCAGTTATGGGCCCTGTGTCCCCATAAGCACGTATAGGCCCCTGTGCCCCCATAAGTAGTTATGGGCCCCTTTGCCCCTATAAGTAGTTATAGGCCTCCTTGCCCCATAAGTAGTTATAGACCCCTGTGCAACCATAAATAGTTATAGGCCCCTTTGCCCCCATAAGTAGTTATAGGCCCCTGTTCCCCCATAAGTAATCATAGGCCCCTGTGCACCCATTAGTTGTTATAGGCCCCTGTGCCCATATATATATATATATATATATATATATATATATATATATATATATATATATATATAGGCCCTTGTGCCCCCATATGTTGTTATAGGCCCCTGTGCCTCAATATATGTATATATATATATATATATATATATATATATATATATATATATATATATATATATATATGTGTGTGTATATGTGTGTGAGGTGTCCCGGTACTGGACTCAGTCCCGTACCTTTGGTTGTAAGTCCCCATAGTCAGAGTTCCTCATGCTGATAGGACTCTCCTGGTGGGATAGTCCCAAGTCGCCTCCTAGTGTTCTTAAAATTGTATATATTTAATATATTATAATATAGTGTAAGTAATGTACAGGACCTCAGGTCACGTGATCAATGACATTTGTGTTGTATTGGAGGTTAAGGACCTTTGGGTCATGTGACTAGGTCATGTGTTATAACCACAATCCTTTGTACTAGGACTGACAGGTTTGGGGAACCAATAAGCTTTGAGCCTGCCCCTTCAGATATAAGGGCGCTGTATCCAATGATCCCTCTCTTTCCTCCGGGATATGACAGCGAGAGGAGCTCTATACAATTCTACAGGCAAATTAGGCCTGAAGCCTACCAATTTCAGCCGCATACTAAACCGTGAGTTTATCCAACTCCATCCTAAAATCCTACGTGACTACTGAACCTAAAATATACCCCAAAATTCAATGGAACAGCGTAAAGCATGGATTCAAATCTTATTCCCTACAAGGTCCGAGCCAACCTGTGAGGAGCCTAAATTCCGGTCCTCTTGTAAAGACAGTTGTTAATTGCATCCTGCATAAAATTAGCAGTAAAGTTATTTTAAGTTCAATACAATTCCGTCTGTGGACAATCCTTTATTCCTCCCTATCGTTCCTGGGACGGGTGGGGGTAGGACATATATATACATTGAGGAAATCCCCACCCTGGCGTCATGACAATCAAGGGTTAACCCTATACCCAGCAACACTACACTGCAACACCCATGTTCACCCTTCATCCCTGAGCACCACATTGCTTTTTGGCATCTTAAGAACAGGATACGGGTGTGTGCCTACAGCTGTTGCCACCATTTTAAGAGTACTCCCCCATTAACAACTGTGATTAATGTACTGTGAGAAAACTTTGCACGCTGCGAATAGGTGTGCGCACACAAGTGAACGGGACTGTGCTTATGTTACTGTGTGTAAGAAGTGCGCACGAGAAGTAAGGGGGGGAGGCGAAGAATACAGCGCGGTTACAATTCCCACCAGACGGGGTTAAAGTCAGCGCCGGGCCTTCCAGCGCGCGATCCTGTAGCTCCACCCAGAAAGGTCTCTGAGGCTGCGGCGGCCATTTTGGCAGAGCCTCAGACAGAAGTCCTGCAGAAAGGCGCACTCAGCGTAGCGAAAAAACTCAAAGTGCTGCAGCAACCCAAATTTCTTAAAGAGCCAGCGCACTATAAAACTCTGAAGCGTCAGAAGTCTTATATCAACGCACTCAAGTTCCCGGTCAAGTTCCAGGTCAATGCACTCAAGTTCCAGGCCAACGCACTCAAGTTCCAGATCGCCACATTCAAGTTTGAGATAAGAGCACAGCTGCTTCATTTAAAGAACCCACACACCTAAGCTTCATTTAAAGGGCCAAAGCATTAAGGCAAGGTATTGGCACCTACGGCATCAGCACCACCTGCAGCACCTTCACCACCACCTGCCCAACAGGATGGTGGCGCTCCTGCGACCCCACCAGAGGGGTTACCACAACAAGCAAGAAGAATACTGCCTGCTTCACCTTTGGCTCAACTTCTTAACTTGGGAGCTCCTGTAGCCACACCTGTCTTCCTGGGGAATCCAGTCCTCCCCAATTAGAATGGCGATCCATTCACCCTGAGGGACTTCAAGGAGAGGATACAGAGTCTCTTTGTTTTTTATTCTTTTCCCCCTAATCAGCAGGTGCAGTTGCTTATGGGACAACTACAAGGGGTTTGCATTGGAAGAAGTCCGCACCTGGCCAGCTGCCGATAAAGCTACAGTGGAGCAGATTTTTGAGGGGCTCTACCAAGTCTTCAAGTCTCATTCCCCCTCTGAGGTATGTCTAAGACAGAACGAACGACGTCAGAAGCCAGGTGAGACCCTTCGGGCATATGCTGTTGCATTACAAAATGCCTTAGAAACTGTCCAAAAACTAGACGGCATTACGCCCGAGAAGGGCAACAAAGTACTAATGGACAGATTCATAGACGGGGCACAGAATAAATGGGATAAGGCCCAACTCAGGATGCTGGCGGTGCAGAATCCCGATATCTCCTTCACGACCTTCAAAAGGTTAGCAATAAAGGTCATTGAGTCAGGGCCCAAGGCAGAGGAAGTTAGTGCCCCTTCTGCTGAGACATTAGGAGCTTCTGCCCCATCGATATTGCCCCCACAATCTACTATTGCATCTGCCCCTGCTAGTCCTGGGACCACAGATCTACAAAGTGTATGACAGGACATTGATCAGCTGACTAAAGCCTTTAAAGACATGTTGGGCCGGTCTAGTCCCTCCAGGTCCGAGACCCTTCCACCTAAAAAGCTTGCTCCCCGTCCTGTCAATCCACCTAATTATTCCCCTGTGAGACCACCTGGGACCCAGTGACCTGTTTGTAGTTATTGTAATAACACGAGACATTGGAAGAGTCAATGTTGTGCTTTAAATGGGCATCCCCTGAGGTCTAGGACCGCACCTCAGGAGTAACTACTTTAGGTCCAGAATCAACCGGTACTAATTTAGGTTTTTCCATGTAAGTTTCCCCTATGCCCTTACGTGAAAATTATAGTAGAGGGGGTGCAACTAGAGGCATTGATCCACACGGGATCCCAGGTATCCACTATTCCTCAACAAGTGTTTTACAAATATTGGGGACCTGAAATGTTACGTGAACTCGATGACATAGATTTTAAGGTGGTTGCAGGGAACGGGAAACCAGTACCCAGGCATGGGTACTGGGAGCCCATGGTACAAGTGGGGGAACATGTCCTTAGAGGACAAGGTGTTATTGTTACAAATGTTAATGATAAGACTTCAGCAGAGTTTATCTTAGGGATGAACATCATGAGACACTGTTTTGAGGAGATTGTAGGGTCATTACATGCATCTCTCCCTCAGATGTCACCCTCACTCCGACAAGTTGCGCAACACCATCTGAAGACTCTCCAGGCAGAGCAGAAATTCATTAACGGCCAAGGGAAGATTTGTCGTGTAAGAATTCAAGATATACGGTCTGTAACCCTTCAACCGCAGACAGCGACCATCCTTTGGTGCCGTGTCCGACCAGGGGTGAAGAATCAAGACTACTAAGCTCTCTTAAAACCCATCCAACTGGAAAACTATCCCCTGGTACGTGCAGCGAGGAGTCTTGTGACAGTGACAAATGGAAGAGTCCCGGTTCGAGTGGTTAACCTATCAGATGTGAGAGCTAAAGTCCTTGGGCTGCACCCTTAGTTCTTGTCAAGAAGAAAGATGGGACCATCCACTTCTGTGTGGACTATAGGAAGCTAAATACTGTCACTCACAAAGATGTCTACCCTCTACCTAGGATAGAAGAATCTCTGACTGCTTTAGAATCAGCTGCTAACTTTTCCACTTTAGACTTGACCAGTGGCTACTGGCAAGTGACGATGGCAGAAGAAGATCGTGAGAAGACGGCGTTTGTGACCCTGATGGGGCTCTTCAAGTTCAAGAGCATGCCCTTTGGGTTATGCAATGCACCTGCCACATTTCAACACTTGATGAAACGTTGCTTAGGACATCTCAACTTTCAGAGTGAACTCCTGTATTTGGACGATGTCATCGTTTACTCTAGAACTTATCAAGAACATCTGGATCACTTAAAGGAGGTGTTTCAATTTCTGATACAGCATGGGTTAAAGATCAAGCCTTCCAAATGCCATTTGCTGAAGCCACGAGTCCATTATCTGGGGCATGTCGTCAGTGCAGAGGGTGTTCAACCTGACCCCGAAAAAGTGTGGGTGGTGAAGGACTGGCCTACTCCTCGCATGGTGCGAGACATCAGAAGTTTCCTGGGGTTCGCTGGCTAGAACCAGCGTTTCATCCCTCATTTCGCCCAAATTGCTGGACCCCTTACAGCTCTTCTCCGGGGTACCGCGAAGGAGAACTACAATGGGAGACTCCCCATCCAGTGGGCTAAAGAACAAGAAAAGGCCATCCAGGCTCTGAAATACCTCCTCACTGAGCCAGCCATCCTGGCGTATCCTAACTATGGTCAGCCTTTCAGGCTATACACCAATGTCAGCTTTGAAGGCCTGGGAGCTGTCTTGTCCCAGGTACAAGAAGGTAAAGAGAGGGTGATCGCTTATGCTAGCAGATATCTGTGAGGAGCGGGGAAGAATGATGCCAACTACAGTTCCTTAAAGTTGGAGCTCCTTGCCTTAGTCTGGGCGGTCCCCGAGAAGTTCAAAGACTATCTAGCACTCCTTTCACTGTATATACGGATAGCAACCCGCTGGTGCACCTGAACACTGCGAAGTTAGGAGCCATTGAACAGTATTGGGCCTCCAGACTGGTCAACTATGACTTCAATATCAAGTACAGAAGTGGTAAATCCAATGTCAACGCTGATGTGCTCTCCCGTATGGTTCCCGGTGAAGAACAGTCCATTGAGGACGAATGGGAAGACGGGAAGATGCCCCCCTTCTACCAGAGGTTTGTGAGTCAGAATGCTTTGAACACCCAAGAGGGCAATGAGCCTGGACCTACCAGGGTTCCCGAGGACCTGTACACTTGGAAGACTCCGCAGGATGAGAGTCGAGTCATGGGGAATCTCTTGGATTACCTTCTCCAGAAGAAGGTACCAACCCATCTATGCAGGTCACAGGGCAACTTTCAACTGAAACGGTTGTGGCGACAGCGAAATTGCTTGTTTCTTCATAAAGAACTGTTGTACAGAAATTCGTTAGACCCAGTTTCCGGGGAGCGCCTGCACCAAATTCTGATCCCTAGAAGAGATGCTGCCATGGTACTTAATCTGTACCACGACCAGTCAGGACACTTTGGAGCCCACAAAACCGAAGCCACCATCAGGCGAAGGTTCTACTGAGTGGGAATGCGCGTAGATATTGAAAAGTGGTGTGCCGAATGTACCGTCTGCAATGTCACCAAGAACCTCTGCAAGGATGCGAGAGCACCTCTTCACCCCATCCACACTGAAAGGCCTAACCAGATGGTTGCCTTGGACCATGTGAAGTTGTCCTCTAGCCGATCTGGCTACACCTATGCCTTGACCATGGTAGATCATTATTCCAAGTGGGTAGTTGTAGTCCCTGTCAAGGATCTTACCGCAAAGACTGCTACGCAGAAGTTTTACACCCACTGGGTCCAGACCTTGGGATGTCCGGAGTCGGTCCTCACCGATCGAGGGACCGCGTTTGAAGCCCAGCTATTTCAAGAACTATGCCAGTTTCATGATTGCAAGAAACTTCGTACAACCGCCTATCATCCCCAGGGAAATGGATTATGTGAGAGGATCAACCAAGTGTTCATCCACATTCTGCAAGCAGCGTCTGTCTCCAAACACAAAGAGTGGCCCCGACTCCTGCCTGAGTTGCTGGAAATCTACAATAATACTATGTACTGCTCCACAGGGTGTACCCCTTTCTTCCTCATGATGGGCCGACATGGCCAACTTCCGAAAGACCGGGCCTTTGGATTGCAGGTGCCCTTCAACCATTCCCCACAGGCCTCACAAGACTGGGTCTCTGAGCATCGGAGGAGAATTGAGGAAGCTAAAGAAATTGTTGTAAAGAAAATGGGCGAGGCCCAAAGTCAACAGCAAAAGGATTACAATCGGCACGCCTCAGCTAAGCCATTGCAATTAGGAGACAAGGCGTGGCTCCAAAAATTTCCCAGGACACATAAGCTAGACTCTCTCTGGTAGACGGAGCCTTATACCATCACTGCAGTGCCGTACCCTGACACAGATGTATATGAAGTGCGGAAAACTAGATTTGAACCACAAGTGGTTCACAGAAAAAGAATCAAATTGTGTCTCA
This sequence comes from Hyla sarda, assembly GCF_029499605.1. Classification (NCBI taxonomy): domain Eukaryota; kingdom Metazoa; phylum Chordata; class Amphibia; order Anura; family Hylidae; genus Hyla; species Hyla sarda. The sequence goes on from NC_079190.1 coordinate 439,417,525, forward strand.
AAGACTTACCCGAACCACCTCCTCCTACTCCAACAGCTGCTAGACCGGTGAGAGATACGTTCCAGGGGAAGGAATTCATCCATCAATGAACATTCCAATGTTCTCTCCTCACCAGCCTGCCATGTTCTCTGGGGTACCATGTCCAGTTCCAGCACAACCATCTTTAGTCTCCTCTCCAAGCACAACTCTGTCTCCAGTATCACCATCAAGAAGTTCAGAGTCTTTTTCACCCATATCCATGGGTTCTCTCAATCCAGACTTGAATTTAACTCCTGCTTCCAGCCCTCAAGCTGGTCCCTCAGGGACTGAAGTCGCCCGGGAGTTGCAGATGGAAGATGTTCCTGACAGTCAAGAGGTGGTGTTGCATCGGTCTCAAAGGTCGACACAGGAAAACATTCCTTTAAGATTAGTGTTGAGAGGCATAGGCCATATTCGAATTCGCGATATTTCGCGAATATATGGACGAATATCCGTCATATAATCGCTAAATTTGCATATTCGTAATATTCGCGATTTATTTTCGCATATACGAAAATTCGCGTATGCGAAAATTAGCATAAACCAAAATTATCATAAACCAAAATTAACATAAGTGAAAATTCGCAAGCCAGTCTGACACAGTATTATTACAGCCTTCTTTACCACCACACAAGCAGAGAGGGATGATCACTGTGATGTTTACTGTGAAAAAAAAAATTACAAAAAAAAACAAAAAATGAATATTCGTAATTACGAATATATAGTGCTATATTCGCGAATATTCGCGAATTTGCGAATATGCGATATTCGCGAATAAAATTTGCATTGCGAATATTCGCGAGCAACACTATTTAAGATACCAAGACTAACCTCATATAGTTGCATGTACACATAGTACTTCTCATCATTCTACTAGTGTACCTACCTTATGCTGAATTTCAATATACTCTAAACCAAATAAATATCTCACACTTGCAAAACTCAATAAAACTTTAGGGACTGTAACAAACCATTCCCCAGTTCCATACCACTGTTTGTACACTAACTTGTTCTTTTCTTTCCTACGTGTTCAGGATGCTATTCCTGGCCAGAAGACGCTCCTGTAAGCCTAAGTTAAAGCACGTATCCAGTAAGGTAACCCTATGTCATAGTTATCTAGAAAGAGTTCTAGGGATAAGAGCGTGTAGCCAATAGACCCTAGTAGCTAGGTATTGGTCAGATAGCCTCAGGCAAGCCAGTACATCACCAGTGTATGTAACAGGTAAACTAACATGGTATAAATCAAATTTAAGTGAGATTTCTAATGTTTCAGTATATAAGAATCCTCAACCCAGTATACATACTTCTAAGAGCTTTTTGTCTGTCAAAAGAAAGAAAAATAAATAGTCAATAATGGTGTGTTACGCCTTGAAATGTATTTAATGTCTAATTCTAACCAGGGTAATATCATCCTGTTTGTGAATTCATGGATATCACAATCCTGTTCGTGAGTTCACTAGTACTTCTTGTTTGTACATCTAAGTAATGTAATATAATTTTGTTGATATGTATATATATATATATATATATATATATATATATATATATATATAAAAGGAAAAAATATATATATTTCATATTTGGAGCTTGCAAGGACATTCTCATCATGCGCAAGGACTCATTGTTATACCGTATGTTTTCTACAGCCTGACTAAAAGGACATTATCATTATGCCCAGGACTGTTTGTGGAATCTCAGCACTTCGTCCCTCTGTCTAAGGGGACAATCGTCGAGGCCGACTCATCTTTAGTAAGGGGGTTTGTGGTGTCCCGGTACTGGACTCAGTCCCGTACCTTTGGTTGTAAGTCCTCATAGTCAGAGTTCCTCATGCTGATATGGCTCTCCTGGTGGGATAGTCCCTAGTCGCCTCCTAGTGTTCTTAAAATTGTATATATTTAATATATTATAATGTAGTGTAAGTAATGTACAGGACCTTATAAGGGTCACGTAATCAATGATATTTGTTTTGTATTGGAGGTTAAGGACCTTCGGGTCATCTGACTAGGTTGTGTGTTATAACCGCAATCCTTTGTACTAGGACTGACAGGTTTGGGGAACCAATAAGCTTTGAGCCTGCCCCTTCAGATATAATGGCGCTGTATCCAATGATTGCTCTCTTTCCTCGGTATATGACAGCGAGCGGAGCTCTGTACAATTCTACAAGCAAATTAGGCCTGAAGCCTACCAATTTCAGCCGCATACTAAACCGTGAGTTTATCCAACTCCATCCTAGAATCCTACGTGACTACTGAACCTAAAATATACCCCTAAATTCAGTGGAACAGCGTAAGGCAAGGATTCAAATCTTATTCCCTACAAGGTCCCAGCTAACCTGTGAGGAGCCTAAATTCCGGTTCTCTTGTAAAGACAGTTGTTAATTGCATCCTGCATAAAATCTGCAGTAAAGTTATTTCAAGTTCAATACAATTTCGACTGTGGACAATCCTTTATTCCTCCCTATCATCCTGGGACGGGTGGCGGTAGGACATATATATACATTGAGGAAACCCACACCCTGGCGTCATGACAATCAAGGGTTAATCCTATACCCAGCAACACTACACTGCAACGCCCCTCTTCACCCCTCATCCCCGAGCACCACATATATATATATATATATATATATATATATATATATATAGGCCCCTGTGCCCCCATATGTTGTTGTAAGCCCCGGACCACTGCCTCTCCGGTCTGGGGCCTATGGGTCAGAGCAGTAGGCCCCCGGACCAGCGGACAGTAATTGGAGAACTAAAGGTAGCCAGATGTAGATACCTTCCCGGCTAGCCAGCCACGCCTCTTCCTAGCTGCTCCCCGTTCAGGCTGTTCTTCTCGGCACCGCTCTCTTCTGACATCAGGGTGAGCGTGCTATATCATAGCGTAGCGGACGTGCTGCGCTTGTACCTCCCGGCAGCCACTGGGCAGAGGCCGCTGGCCCCGGAGGTATGTGGAGCAGCACAGCGGGACTATTTGACTGACTGACTGGCTGTACATAGTACGGTCAGTCAGTGTATAGTGAGGCCCCCCCCCCCCCCCTATATGAGATAGATAGATAGACATGAGATAGATATGAGATAGATAGATAGATAGATATGAGATAGATAGATAGATAGATAGATAAATATGAGATAGATAGATATGAGATAGATAGATATGAGATAGATAGATAATAGAGATAGATAGATATGAGATAAAGATAGCTAGATAATAGAGATATATATGAGATAAATAGATATGAGTTAGATAGATATGAGAAAGATAGATAAATATGAGATAGATAGATAGATAGATATGAAATAGATAGATAGTTATGAGATAGATAGATATGAGATTGATAGATATGAGATAGATAAATAGATAGATATGAAATAGATATGAGATAGATAGATATGAGATAGATAAATAGATAGATATATCTGAGATAGATAGATAGAGATGAGATAGATACCTAAATAGATAGATAGATATGAGATAGATATGAGATAGATAGCTATGAGATAGATAGATAGATATGAGATAGATAAATAGATAGATATGAGATAGATAGCTATGAGATAGATAGCTATGAGATAGATAGATATGAGATAGATAAATAGATAGATAGATATGCGATAGATAGATATGAGATGGATAGATAGATAGGAGATAGATAGATCAGTGTTTCTCCATCATGGTGCCTCCAGCTGTTGTTAAACTACAACAGCAGCCCACACAGCCAAAGGCATGCTGGTAGTGGTAGTTTTGCAACAGCTGGGGGCACCCTGCTGGAGAAACACTGGAATTAGCCATTAACCTCTAACAACCCAACCACCACCCCACCCCAGAAAGTTACTTACCCAGATGGGAGGCACCAGCGATGGGCAGGGGAAGTCTTTAGTTTCCCAGCGGCACTGGTTGTGTCAGGTTTTGTAGTGGAGCAGGAAATAAAGCAAAAGCCTGCTCCACTAGGGCTGCACGGCAGGGGAGCATGAGGGGGGAGGGGCCTGAACGTCCGTGCATATTTCCCGACGTGGCCGTGGCCCCTGAGTTGTTTTTAAAGGGCCCACAATGTTTAAAAAATAAAATAAAAAAATGATGCTGGCAGTGGCGGGCCCCTTCTCAGGCTTGGTCAGTGCCTGAGTGCCTGACCGTCAGCCCGCCCCGGGAGCATGGACTGGTCTGCTAATTGTTTACTGAGGCTGTGCAGGGGGGTACTGGAGTACTGGCTGTACCCTCCTGACAGCAGCCCTGTTGCTGTGCACCTAAGAGGATTGCTCTGTAGGCCGTGGCTTGCAAGAGTGCCATGGGAATCCTTCTGTAAGGCTGCATTCACACAACATTTTTGCAATACAGTTTCCGTATACATTTTCAATGTGAAAACCGGGTTGAAATTTGTACACATGTTTTGATACAGTTTAGTCAGATTTTGAGGAATCCGTTTTTCATCAAAAACCTGATACGGGAACTGTATTGCAAAAACGTGGTGTGAATGCACCCAAAGATAATCTGGCTTACTTCTGCTTGGGCAGTGACCATGTGAAGAGGGCTTCATGTGATCAGAAGTAAAAGTTGCATGACTACTGAGGCCGTGAATCACAGGCACTGTGCTGTGGGTAGATGAGTGTACAGTTCCTAAAAAGTTAGAGTAAGGCTTCTTTCACACTGCTGTTAGTAGTGTAGTGTGACGGTCGTCGGGAGAGCTGGACAGAATAGCTGGAGAAAAATGACTTTGTCTTTTTCTCCCGCTATTCATAACTGCGCCCGCGGCCCCCATAATAGTAAATGGGAGCCGCTGGGACCTGTTGTTGCCTGTTGCTCCCCGTCATGAGAACGGCCATTAAAGTCAGGGGGAAAAAAAAAGAGAGAGACTTTGATGGCCGTTCTCGCCGGGAAGCAACGATAGTGTAAAAGGGCCCTAAGTAGCAGGGACAGCTACAGACCAAGAGAGTAAAGAGAACTTGGAGCAGGAGACAACTGTGAGTAGCTCTGTAACAGAACTGGTGTTGGTATATGGAGTCCTGATCAGCCTGTGACTCCATTTACTTTAATGAGCCGACCGGAGTCAAACGGTGACTCCGGTCAGCTCAGTTTTGACCCGTATGCGGTTTCCTGTCCGGACCTAAAACCGTAGTATACCGAATTTGTCAGTTTGGTGCAGAATAACTATTTAACTAAGTGGCTGTGGAGACTGTGACCTAAACAGCAGATGTCCAATAAACCACATGAAATAAAGATCAATTGCTGTGAACTAATGAAATTCTTCACTCAATACAGTGTAGACAAAGCACACTATATACAATGACACATTCCGTCTGGCCGAACAGAGGAAATTTCATTTTAGAAATAGTTACAAAGGAAATCTAGGTTGGTTCACACTAAACAAAAAGAGATTACAATCTAAATTAGACCGAAAACCTTAAAGGGGTACTCCGGTGGAAAACATATATATATATTTTTTAAATCAACAGGTGCCAAAAAGTTAAACAGATCTGTAAATTACTTCTATGAAAAAAATCTTAATCCTTCCAGTACTTATTAGCTGCTGTATACTGCAGTGGAAATTCTTTTCTTTTTGGATTCTTTTCTGTCTGACCACAATGCTCTCTGCTGACACCTCTATCCATTTTAGGAACTGTCCAGAGCAGCATATGTTTGCTATGGGGATCCAAAAAGAAAATAATTTCCTCTGTAGTATACAGCAGCTAATAAGTACTAGAAGGATTAAGATTTTTTCATAGAAGTAATTTACAGATCTGTAAATTTATTAATAGAAGTAATTTACAATTCTGTTTAACTTTCTGGCACCAGCTGATTTATAAAAAAAAAAGTTTTCCACCGTAGTACCCCTTTAACCCCTTAAGGACCCGGGTTTTTTCTGTTTTTGCATTTCCGTTTTTTCCTCCTTACATTTAAAAAACCATAACTCTTTCAATTTTGCATCAAAAATCCATATGATGGCTTATTTTTTGTGCCACCAATTCTACTTTGTAATGACGTCAGTCATTTTACCCAAAAATCTACGGCGAAACGGAAAAAAAATCATTATGAGACAAAATTGAAAAAACAAATGCCATTTTGTAAATTTGGGGGCTTCCGTTTCTACACAGTACATTTTTCGGTAAAAAATGACACCTTATCTTTATTCTGCAGGTCCATACGATTAAAATGATTCCCTACTTATATAGGTTTGATTTTGTCGTACTTCTGGAAAAAATCATAACTACATGCAGGAAAATTTATACGTTTAAAATTGTCATATTCTGACCCCTATAACTTTTTTATTTTTCCACGTATGGGTTGGTCTGAGGGCTCATTTTTTGCGCCGTGATCTGAAGTTTTTAGTGGTCCCATTTTTGCATTGATAGGACTTATTGATCGCTTTTTATTCATTTTTTCATGATATAAAAAGTGACCAAAAAATGCACTATTTTGGACTTTGGAATCTTTTTGCGCGTATGCCATTGACCGTGCTGTTTAATTAACAATATATTTTTATAATGCGGACATTTCCGCAAGCGGCGATACCACATATGTTTATTTTTATTTACACTGTTTTTTTTTCAATGGGAAAAGGGGGGTGATTCAAACTTTTATTAGGGGAGGTGTTAAATGATCTTTATGTTATAGCTTCCATAGGGACCTATAACACTGCACACACTGATATTTTACATTGATCAGTGGTTTCTCATAAGAAACCACTGATCGATGATTCTGCCGCTTGACTGCTCATGCCTGGATCTCAGGCACTGAGCAGTCATTCGGCAATTGGACAGTGAGGAGGCATGTAGGGATCCTCCGGCTGTCATGTAAGCTGTTCGGGATGCAGCGATTTCGCCACGGCGATCCCGAACAGCTCCCTGAGCTAACCAGCATGGTTTCACTTTCACTTTAGACTTTAGTCTAAAGGTTTAATAGCGCGCGGCACCACGATCAATGCCGCGCGCTATCAGCCATCAGGCTGTGGTTAGAGGCCGGGCCCGACCAGCTATGACGCCGTGGCCCCACGTTATAGATCGGGAGCAGACTCTTGCCTCTTCATTTTTCTTCCTCGCTTTTTAAGAGCCATAAAATTTTTATTTTTCCATCTACAGAGCCTTATAAGGACTTGTTTTTGCAGGATCAATTGTATTTAGCAATGCCACCCTTCATTTTACCACAAAAGGTCTTACCATGCCAAGGTGTGCCAGCACACCCTAGAGTGTTAAGTAACTTTCAAGTGAGTGCATTAGCAGCGCTCGCTTCAGAGCAGTGAGTCTCAGCTACCATACACTCATTGCTAATGACGGGCAGATGCGATTCTACCTCTGCATGTCATTTAACTCTTTAGACTCCGTGATCACTGCATCTAAAGTGTGCGCTCTTCACCAGAACTGGCTCTGCTGTTTATTGCAAGTGTGCTATACCTGTTTTATTTTACTTTATTTTTTATATCAATAATTGTGATATGATAGCATTATTCTAATCTGGTATAAGTTGATTGCATTTACAGGTTATTGCGAGATTTTTGAGCTTCTGATCGGATGTTTTGAGTTTATCTTCAATTGGTTTATGCGCCCCCTCCCCGTGTTGTAGGTTGGCTCTATCTAGAGTGTAATTTTATTTGTTTTTAAACGTGTGTCTTGCAGTGTGTTTTTTTCCAATATGCTATAATAAAGTTTTTTTCCATTTATAAATCATTGGTGTGTGTTAGTTTCCGCCTTTTTTTTTTCTTATTTAAATGGCATCTAAAATAAAAGTAAAAGTTGCTGGTAGCACAGTGGAGCTCATCATACCCCCAAGACGTGATCGTGGGGGTACCATGTGCTAAAATGGCGGACGAGGGTCCCCTTACCTGCCTCCTACCACCGATCCCCAAGTCACTGATGCAGTCTGGTTTGATCGGTTGAGCGGAAATGTGACAAATTGACCCCCCAGCACCAGGAAGTGAAGGTCACCAGAGACTGGTTACTAGGGTCGGTGTTAGACATTGCCACTCATCCTTTCACTGATGGCAGTGGTGTTCCACCTCTGCCAGTGATTGGCTGAGCGGCAATCTGACATATTGACCTCAGCACCAGGAAGTGAAGCAGGAAGGAGACCAAGAGCAGCAATATTGGGGGCTATAGGGGGCTGAGGAAGGCTAGTTCAGGTATTTTATTTATGCAGGCAGCCTAGCCATGTTTATTGAAAAATACACTTTTTGATGGAATACCCCTTTAACTCTATGGTGGTAAGCAGGGAATTTCCAAAGGAAATCAGCTCTAACTAGATGATGTAAGATATAAGTATGATGCAGATAAAGGCCTTGGTCAGAGCATGAGTTTCCTGTCAGCCACTAGCTTGAAGGTAAAGTTCAGTATGTATTAATAGAAATGTTCCTTCTTTTGTACTTGTTTGATACGTTTGATACGTTTCAAATAATATACTTTTTTGAAAATCTATAAAAAAGAATATTTTAGTTTTACAGGACATCCAACATAAAAACAGTTTCAATGATGGGAACAAAGATCATTTCTCCTATGACAGTGAGTGAACAAACAAATGAAGAGAACAGCAACCTGTCTGCCTCAAGCAGATATCTGAGGTGCAGACCAGGAAAAGTGCACAGAGGTGAAGTAAACAAGTGGCTGTGCCGAAGGATCTGTATATTTATGACTAGACTAATAACATGCTCATCATCATCCGTGATCTATAATAGCAATAAAAATAAAAATAAACTATAACAAGCAAGAAAGCAGAAGAATACACAAAAGTAAAAAAAAAAAAAAAAACAATAGTGGGTATCAGATGTCTCTCCACTGCTTTTGGGAACTACTACTCTTGGCATTGCATGCCTCTGGATTCTAGAAAACTAAAGGTTAACGGCTATGAATAAGTGATGGTGATCATTAAAATATAAAAGAGAATTATAATAAAAATATCAATTGTAAGTATTATATTATTTTATAAAAAAAAGTTTACCTCACTCCATCATATTTTGTTTACGCACATACTGAGATCCCTTAAAGGGGTATTCTGCTGAAAACATCTCATCCCCATCCCTATACGCTGCAGCACCCCTGTCATTAGGTGCACTCGGCTCTGTGCTCGATGACTGGAGAACACAGCCACCACGCCCTCCATTCATGTTTATGGGAGTAGGCATGAATGCTTCCTACTAGCTCCAAGCTTCCATGTTCAGGATAAGATGTTTTCAGCGGAATACCCCTTTAAAGGGGTACTCCGGCGCTTAGACGTCTTATCCCCTATCAAAAAGATAGGGGATATGATGCCTGATCGTGGGGGTCCCGCCGCTGGGGACCCCCGTGATCTTGCACGCAGCCCCCCAGTTAAAATCAGTCCCCCTCCCATAGGCTTGCATTGAGGGGTGGAGCATGATGTCACACGGGGGCGGAGTTGTTACGTCACATGCCACCGGTCCCGTGGTCGCCGGTAATCAGACCTGGAGCGAACATGCTCCGGGGACAGATTTAAACCGGGGTGCTGCGTGCAAGATCACGGGGGTCCCCAGCGGCAGGACTCCCGCGATCAGGCATCTTATCCCCTATCCTTTGGATAGGGGATAAAATGTCTAAGTGCCAGAGTACCCCTTTAAGTAACAATGGTTCAGGTTATAATATTTACAATATACAATATACAATTACTTAAAACCAGACTCAACTTACAATGTCACAGGTGGCGAATGGCTGGAAAATCCTACAGATCAGATTTAGCATTTCAATGGTAAATCACATGTATTACTGAAGTGCATGAACTCTCTATCTACAGTACAGGGAGATACTGTAACACTCACGGTTGGAAGGCAGGAACACTGGAGGTAGTGGAACTGCTGGACCTGTGTGACAGATGTCGCAGGCCGTACCAGGGAGCGGAGTCCAAGGTGCCACTGGTTTTCACCAGAGCCCGCCGCAAAGCGGGATGGTCTTGCAGCGGCACCCAGGTCGCTACCCCTTGTAGGACTCGACTACACAGGAGGCTGAGGAGATTCAAGGCACAGGAGGGATACAGCAACTCGTAGTAAGGATAGCAGAAGGTCAGGGCAGGCAGCACAGGAGCGTGGTCAGGAACGTAGCAGGAGGTCAGTAGGCAGGTGGCACAGGAGCAAGTTCAGGTCACAGAACAAGGGGTCAGAAACACGGTAAAGCTAGACTCAGTAATGCTTTCACAATGGCACAAGGCAACAAAGATGTGGCAGGGATGTGTGGGGAGCAGGAATTTATAAGTAATGCATAGGTATAAAACCAACATCTTATAGCTCCGGCGCGGGGACACGCACGCCGCAACTGAGAGGCAGGGGAGGAGACAGCAGAGGACCGAGGTGACTGACGGGCTGGGATTCGCATGTGGCCAGAGCACAGATTGTTACAGTACAGTACAGTAACAGCAGAAATTTCCTGAGAAGGTCACGGTCCATGGTTTTCTCCTCCAGCTCCCAAGATCATTCCTCTGGACCATAACCTTCCCAAACAACCAGGAGGAAATGTTTATCTCTCATGGTCTTAGTGGCAAGAATCTCTTTGACCTTCTAGACATCAGAAGAGCCAGAGACTGGCATGGAGACAAAATTCATCCGAGAAAACCGGTTGATGACTAGAGGCTTGAGGAGGGAAACATGGAAAGAATTAGGTACGTAAAGTAGCAGGTAAACGGAATTTGTAGGAGACTGGGTTAATATTTTGCAACACCTGGAAGGGGCCTAGAAAACGAAGACCAAGCTTGTAGCAGGGAATCCTGAACCGAATGTACTTGGAGGAAAGCCAAACCTTGTCACCAGGAGAGAAGGACGGAGGAGGTCTTCTACTCTTATCAGCCTGTGCCTTCATGCGTGAGGAAGCTTGAGATAAAGACTGTTGAGTTTGTTGCCATATGGAAGAAAAGTCACGGACAAGCTCATCAACAGCTAGCACATTGGAAGAAACTGGAAGTGGAAGAGGAGGATGGAGATGGAGTCCGTAATCAACAAAAAAGGGAGAAGACCTCATGGACTCGTAATCCTTATGATTATATGAGAATTCTGCCCAAGCGAGAAGGTCGACCCAATCGTCTTGGCGAGCAGAAACAAAATTACGAAGATGAGTCTCCAGAATTTGATTAACCCTCTCCACTTGACCATTAGACTGAGGGTGGTAGGCTGAGGAGAAGTCCAGATTGATGTCTAGACGGGTACAAAGAGCTCTCCAGAACATTGAAACAAACCGAACTCTGCGGTCCGAAACGATATGCTGTGGAAGACCATGTAAACGAAGGATATATAGCAAAAAGTACTTCGCCAGCTGGGGAGCAGATGGGAGACCTGGTAGAGGGATGAAATGGGCCATCTTGCAAAACCAATCAACCACAACCCAAATGACCAAGTTATTACGGGATGGTGGCAGATCTGTAATAAAATCCATAGCGATGTGGGACCAGGGAGTCTATGGAATGGGTAAAGGTTGTAAGAATCCAATTAGTTTCTGCCGAGGAGTCTTGTCTCTGGCACAAGTGTCACAGGAACAAACAAAATCAGAAATATCACGTTCTAGATGTGGCCACCAATAGTGCCGAGAGATTAGAAATAAAGTCTTAAATATTCAAGGAATACCTGCCAACAAAGAAGAATTACCCAATTTCAGAACCTTGCATCTCAATCTGGTGGGCACAAAGGATGTTCCAGGAGGAACTTGCTGAATATTGGCGTGAGCAGCAGAAATCAAGTGATCTGGAGGAATAATATGGCCTTGGTGTGGAGTCCAAACCTATGACGTCTGAGAGAGCATCAGCTCTGATGTTCTTGCTGGCTGGACGGAAGTGCATGAAGAAATTGAATCTAGAAAAGAACAAAGACCACCTTGCCTGGCGGGGATTCAATCGCTGAGCAGACTGAAGGTACAGAAGATTCTATTGGTCTGAGTAGCTGCTGACTGGATAAGAAGACCCTTCCAATAAATGTCACCATACCTCCAAGGCAAGTTTGATAGCGAAGAGTTCTCGATCTCCAATGGAGTAGTTCCTCTCAGCAGGTGAGAAAGTCTTGGAAAAGAAACCACAAGTTACAGTCTTGCCCTTGGCGTTTTGCTGAGTAAGAATGGCACCGGCTCCAACTGATGAGGCATCAACCTCCAAGGCAAAAGGCTTCTCCGGATCAGGTCTAGAATGCACGGGAGCAGAGGCAAACGCAGACTTTAACCGGGAGAAGGCTTGTTCGGCCTCCGGAGACCAAGTCTTGGGATTAAAGAATTTTTTAGTGAGAGCCACAATTGGAGCAACCAAGGAAAAGAAAGGTGGGATGACGTGACGATAATAGATAGCGGAAAGAAGAAAGAAATGTCCAGCGCTCGACTCGGGAAAGGATGCTTTATTAATTCGTCAGGGAAGACATACAGGTACATGAAGATAGGTGACACGTTTCGGCTTACATTATGAAGCATTAGTCATGACTAAAGCTTCATAACGTAAGCCGAAACGCGTCACCTATCTTCGTGTACCTGTATGTCTTCCCTGACGAATTAATAAAGCATCCTTTCCCGAGTTGAGCGCTGGACAGTTCTTTCTTCTTTCTGCAATTGGGGCGTAGTCCACACCAGGTCCGTGCACCTGCATCAAGGGTGAGCTGTCACTAATCTGGCTCGATAATAGCGAATCCCTGAAAACGTTGAATCGCCAGTAGGCCAGAAGGACGAGGCAAATTCAATACAGCAGACAATTTATCTGGATCCATCTGCAGGCCTTGATGAGAGACTATGTAGCGGAGAAATGGAATGGGAGACTAGACTTCTCAAATAGGCATCTTTCCAGTTTGGCGTAGAGATGATTCTTCTGAAGGCACTGAAGAATCTGACGAACATGTGAACGATGTTCCTCTAAGTTGGTAGAGAAGATCAAGATGTCATCTAGGTACACGACAACACAGGTATAGATAAAGATCTCGGAAGATATCATTGACAAATTATTGAAAATTTGTCAATGATGTCAATCACGAATATTGAAAGCCGTTTTCCATGCATCTTCCTCGCGGTTACGAATAAGGTTATAAGCTCCCTGCAAGTCCAACTTGGCTTCCCTGAGACAGTCAACAAGTTCGGAGATCAGAGGAAGTGGATAATGATTTTTGACAGTGATCTTGTTAAGTCCCCTGTAGTCAATACATGGACGGAGAGAACCATCCTTCTTCCCCACAAAGAAGAAACCTGCTCGAGCAGGAGAAGAGGACTTATGGATAAATCCATTTTGGAGGTTCTCCTGGATATATTTAGCCATGGCTTGGGTCTCAGGAACCGATAGCGGGTAAATTCTTCCACGAGGAGGTGAGGTTCCAGGCTGTAGATCGATGGGGAAATCGTTAGGATGATGTGGAGGTAGGGTCTCGGCCTGCTTCTCGCAGTATACATCTGAAAAATCTTGGTAGGGTAGAGGCAGACCAGGCAAAGGAGGAAGACAAGAAACTTTAGGCTGGACTAGCCTAAGACAAAAGATTTTGACAGAACTGTTCCCAGCGAGTAATTTCTCCAGTTCTCCAACAAGTTGCGGAGAATGACGTCGGAGCCAAGGAAAACAAACAAGAAGCTCTGAAGTACAGTGAGGCAGCACATAGAATTCAATCTTTCCCTTATGCAAGACACCCACTTGCATGACGAGAGGCTCAGCACCTTACAGTCCAGATTTTTCCCATTAACATAAGAGATAAATAAAGGCTTGGCAAGCCGAGTAACAGGAAAATGATATCTATGGACCAAAGAGGCCTGCATTCCTGGTTACCTTCATACCTGGCTTCTTAAGTACATACCTACCTACCTGGCTACCTAACAACCTACCTACATACCTGGCTACCTAACAACCTGCATACCTGGCTACAGAACTACATATCTACATACCGGGCCAGTTAACTACCTGGCTACCTAACTAACTACATACCTGGCTGCCCAATTTACCTACCTACATATCTGGCTACCTTACTATGTACCTTGCTAACTAACTACCTACCTTCAGACCTGGCTACCAAATACCTAGTTACCTAACTACATACCTGGCAACCTAACTACCTACATACCTGGCATCAGAACCACATATCTACATACCTGGCCAGCTAACTACCTGCCCACCTAACGACCTACATACCTGGCTAACTTACCTACCTACATACCTGGCTGCTTAACTATATAGCTACCTAACTACCTACATACCTGACTACCGAACTGCATACCTACATACCATACTACAGATAAAGTTGTGTAGTTCATTCCAGTCTGATCACAGTGCTCTCTGCTGACACCTCTGTCCATGTCATAAACTGTCCAGAGCAGGAGAGGTTTGCTATGGGAATTTGCTCCTGCTCTGGACAATTCCAGAAACAGACAGAGGTAGCAGCAGAGAGCACTGTGGTCTGAGAAGAACTACACAACTTTCTCTGGAGCATAGAGCTGCTGATAAGTATTGGAAGATTAAGATGTTTAAATAGAAGCTATTCACACATCTGTTTAACTTTCTGCCACCAATTTATTTAAAAATATAAGTTTTCACTTGAATACCCCTTTAACATATCATGAGTTCTAGTTTTATTATGTAATTTTGTTGTTTTTATTTTTACTCCTGATGGATTAACAGCATTAACCCGATAACGACCATGGACGTCTATGCTCGTCCAATGGCCGTTAACGGGGCATGGCGTGTGCTCCCGACTCGAACCCGCATCATAACGGACGGCCCCCAGCTGATTCCTGTAGCTGGGGGCCGGCATTAATAGCCAACATGCGGCCCGCGATTGCTGCGGCCGCTATTAACCCTTTAGATCACCGCTGTCAAAGTTGACAGTCGCATCTAAAGGTGCCTGTATCCCGTCCCTGGTGGTCCAGTGGGGTGGATCGCCCTTCCGCAGCACGATTGCGGGGGGCAATCCACTACTGAGGTAGCCTGAGGGCTTACCTCTCCTGCTGTGGCGGCTCCGGTGCTCAGAATGATAAAGCTTTGCAGGACCAAGCTTTATCAATCGTGCGCAGAGCATACAGATCAATGGGATTAACCCCATTGATCTGTATGAGGAATCAAATGACACTAACTAACCCCTTCCTTATTAAAAGTTTAAATCACCCCCTTTTCCCAAATTCCATATAAAAATATATAACCATAATAAAAATAAACATATATTGTATCGCCACGTTCAATGGCGTACGCCCCAAAAAATTCAAAAGTCCAAAATAGCGTATTTTTGGTCACTTTTCATACCATAAAAAAGGAATAAAAAGCTATCAAAAAGTCAGATAAAAAAAAAATGGTACCGATTAAAACTTCAGATCACAGCGCAAAAAATTAGCCCTCATACCACCACATACGCAGAAAAATAAAAAAAAGTTATTTGGGTCAGAAGAGGACAATTTTAAATGTAAAAAATCCAGCGCGGTCCTCGTGCAATAGAAAAGCTTTATTTCGGTACCAACAAAAACAGGATAAAAAGGTGACGCATTTCGACCAGTTCACCTAGCCTTATTCATTCAGTATGAATAAGGCTAGGTGAACTGGCCGAAACGCGTCACCTTTTTATCCTGTTTCTGTTGGTACTGAAATAAAGCTTTTCTATTGCACAAAGACCGCGCTGGATTTCTCATTTTTTACATTGCATTGCTGAGGTGCTTTGGGTACACCTGTCCGAGTGCAGACCACTGGCCTTTTATAGGGGTGAGCTGATGAACTTTGTTTGCTCGACAATTTTAAATGTATTACTTTTCGTGCATGTAGTTATGATTTTTTCCAATAGTATGACAAAATCAAACCTATAAAAGCAGGGTATCATTTTAATCATATGGACCTACAGAATAAAGATAAAATGTCATTTTCACTGAAAAATACATGGCGTAGAAACGAAAGCCCCCAAAATTTACAAAATGGTGTTTTTTTTCTTCAATTTTGTCGCACAATAATTTTTTTTCCGTTTCGCCGTAGATTTTTGGGTAAAATGACTGATGTCATTACAAAGTAGAATTGGTGGAGCAAAGCATAAGCCCTCATATGGATTTTTAGGTGCAAAATTTAAAAGGTTATGATTTTTAGAAGGTAAGGAGGAAAAACGAAAGTGCAAAAACAGAAAAACGCTTGGTCCTTAAGGGGTTAAGCCAGGAAGTGGGTGGGGTGAGGTTGCTTTGTATACCCTTAATATACCCTGTTCACATGTCTCTGTTTTTCAATCATGGTTAAGGGAAGTTATCCAAGCCCTAGATCTAAGAACCTTTTTTTTTTTTGTTATTGCAGAGGCTGCATTGAGATCCGTGCGCAGGATACGTGATCTGTGATTCTGTGTTATTCTCCTAAAACTATGTTGTGCCTAATCTTTAACTCACTATGTTCTACATTTGCAGCTCTTTTCCTTGGTACAGACACCATGATGTCTATAGCTCTGAGGGTTTTGACTTTAAAATATTGTGCTTATTTTGCATATAAGAAATTTACACAAAAGAAATTTGATGCATCTTAGAACTGGAAGTCTTGAGAGTATTTTAATAAAAAATAAATTAAAAAAAGTTGCTTAAGCTGCCAGATGACGCCCATGTTGTAAAGCAATTAATATCAATCCCATATTTGTAAATATCATCTTTTTTACCATCAAGTATTATATGGACCAGTTTTTATAAATTACCCTTACAATGTTTTGCTTCTCTTGATTTCCCTTTAAACCATTTCTTGATACAAGTATTGTCAATGTTGTGCTGTAAATAAATAAAGCTGCTCAACATACACTTTCTTCTGCAAAGCTTTGTGCAGCCACACAATGGGATGTGCATAGACTGTGTGCTCAAACAATGCTTTCATCTAAACAACAAATAGACTTGGAAAATGACAATAGTAGTTGCCTTGAAAAAAAGCATTTATTGACATAGGTACCATAATTGAATCACTTCTTACCAAAGAAAAGACAAGTGTTTACTCCTCTTTATTAAACAGCGGTGGTAAGGGAATAAAGAAGATATAAGGCCATGGGAAAATCTTCCAGTATCTAGCCATGCCTGTATTGACCAGAAGATCACTTGCAAAATTAATATTTAGTTAAATTACTATTAAGTGCCTGTCATATCCCACAAAAAAAATTCTATGTTATTCAGTGCCTATTCCTGATGTAGATATATTTTGTATGTGTCTAGCACCTATATTTCTCTCACAAGTACCCTCTTTCTGCTGCTTACTTGGTTTATCATTCTGTGCTCTTGAGGAGACATGTCCTCAATCTGCATAATTCATCTTCCTCCCTGAGTCTGCAGTGCTGTGCTGGGTCTCTACATCCAATCACTACAAGCTGCTCTGTAACCTCCTTGTTCTCTGTTTTCATGCTGCAGAAGTTAGCGTAGAGGAGTGCTAGTCCCGCCCTCATTGCTGGACTTTGTCCCTGCCTCTGCTTCAGCTGGGACAAAGATGATGCTGCAGCTGAACAGGATTATGTTTTGGATGGTATGGGGACCCCTAGTGGTGTTTTAATAAGCCACCGTTTCTATAAAAAAAGAATACATTTTTTTTAATGAAGTATAATAGAAAGGTTATTGTTTTTAGGTATACAAAATGTAAAAGTTTTTTTAATCTGACAGTGTCCATTTAAATAAATTTGTGAATATGGTCTGGCAATGTAGAGTTCCAGAAGTTTTTTAGGATGAGGGATATTTTTCTAATCCTGGATAATCCCTAAAAGGGGTACTCCGCCCCAAGACATCTTATCCCCTATCCAAAGGATGGGGATAAAATGTCTGATCGCAGGGGTCCCGCCACTGGGGACCCCCGCGATCTCCCTGCAGCACCCGGCATTCATTTAGAGCATCGGGTGCAGCGCCAGAGGCTCGCAACATCACGGCAAAGCCCCGCTCATGACATCACGGCCACTCCCCGCAATGCAAGTCTATGGGAGTGACGTGAATGCTGTCATGTCCCCTCCCATAGACTTGCATTGAGGCGGCGTGGCTGTGACGTCACGAGCGGGGCGTGACTGTAACATCACAAGCCTCTGTTCCGCATCGCCAGTCATTCAGCATGGAGCAAAGTTCACTCTAATTCCCTCTCCTGGCCACAGAGGTCACAGAGCATGCCTAGAAAACTCCTATAGAAACCAATAGAGTCAGCTGCAGTTTAATATTTCTTTCTTTTTTTATTTTTTTTCTTGGTTGTTATTATTTTTTTATTTTATTAAGTTAACTGCCATTTAACAATTATCACCATGTTAGCAATATATGCAGATACGTGCAAAATACAATAGGAAAAGAAACAAACAGAAAAGAAAATAAAGAGAAAAAGAAAAGAAAATTCTAACTACTAACTTCTGGTCTAATCTAGTGGTTTCCCCTGTAGTTATACAGAAAAAAAAAACTATCCCTTTTAACACGGCACCCTACTACCTATTCTCCTCTAGTTTAAGTTTGAAATCTTCCCAAATCTGTAATTCTATTTTATGTTTAGTAGGATTTATTGTTCTGTCAATCTCAGCGACTCCATAATGTAAACAGATTTAAGTGAATTGGTTATCTCCATCAAGGATGGGATCTCTATAGACTTCCATCTTTTAGCTATCGCTATTCTAGTAGCTGATACTGTATGAAAGACAATTATTCGCTTTGATAATGGTAACCTATTTAGTCCCAGTGTCAGTAAAGCTACTTCCGGTCCCCAAGGTATATTCCCTATATATATATTCCCTATATATATTCTGCCATACCTCGGCAATAGTCCTACAGTTCCACCATATGTGCAGGAGGGAACCTTGTTCCCCTCCGCATCTCCAACACATAGTTGACACTCTGGGTCCAAACTTTGCCTTTCACAAAGGTGTAAAATACCACCTATACAATAATTTACGTGCCACTTCAAAATGGGAAACACACCCTGAAAGGATTGTGGGGAGGGAAAAAGATGGTATCTAAAGCTCCTGGGGGACAGTGACCCCAAGGTCCCGTTCCCAATCCTTTATAAATTTCGGTGTTGCTATTTTCTCTATAGTTTGCAAAGCTTTATATGATAACGATGTTCCCCCTTTGTTCCTGACCGGATTTGAGAAGAAATTCTCATATCGGGGGTTCACCGTTTTCTTCTTAAATTTAAAGTTTGCCACCAGATGGCGTAGTTGTAAAAACTTAAAAAAATCTTTATTCAAAAGGTTATATTTTGCACAAATTATATCAAACGGGATTAGGGAGTTCCCCTGCGCAATGTCCCCCAAAACCTCTATCCCCCTCCCTATCCAGCCCGAGAAATCTGTCTCAGGGAGCAAATATTGAATAACTTCCATTGGGATTCTCTTATAGCTAAGACATAACAATGTCTCAATAATATTAGACCTTAACCATACCTCTATGCCTGCTGCAGCCGTTGGACTGATCGTGGGAGGAGGTTTACCCTGGAGAAAAGCAGCCCAAAGGACAACATTTAGTGATGGCATCTTGTACATAGAACACTCCGCCTCAACCCATTTTAATTTAGAGTCGTTATGCCACCATCTTTGGAGTTGATTTAGATGTGTGGCTTGGTAGTATTTTAATAACTCAGGGCATCCAAGGCCCCCTTCTGTTATAGGTCTATAGAGAGTTTTAGCTCCTCCTCTAGTTGGCTTATTATTGGAAATGAATTTCAATAATATAGACTGTAGTTTCTTTATCTTATCTGGTGAGATCTTGAGAGGGAGATTTGTAAAAACATGCAAAATTTTTGGAAGCAATACCATTTTTGTTACTGATATTCGGCCTAACCATGAGAGTGGTAATTTGGTATATGCTTCTATATTATTTTTTAATTGTTTCTGAAGTAAATCACAATTAATCCTAACTGTCTGAAGGGGAGAAGTGGTTAACCTAATACCCAAGTAGGTAAGAGCCTTGTCAGCCCAAATAAAGGAATAGTTAGCCTCCAGGTCTCTCTTACATGCATATGATAAAGAAATTGGTAAAGCAACTGTTTTAAATAAATTCAGCTTGTAATAGCTGACCTCGCTAAATTGATCTAATAGCACCATCGCTGCCTCCAATGAGCATTTAGGTTCGGAGATGGTAAGAATCACATCGTCCGCAAATAACCCAATTCTATGGTCGACACCACCTATTGGAATGCCCCTTATCAATGAAGCATCACGAATGGCTTGGGCCAACGGCTCCATTGCGATTATAAATATAAATGGGGACAAGGGGCAGCCCTGGCGCGTGCCATTGGAGATAGAAAAAGCTCTGGACACCGTACCTCCCAGGTTTACTCTGGCTGATGGAAGTTGGTAAAGTGCCATAATTCCCCCTATCACCTTTCAGGAGACCCCAAATTTCTCCAGAACCATCTCCAAATACCCCCAGTGTAGGCGGTCGAACGCCTTCTCCGCATCTAAAGCAAGTAGCAGAGAAGGCGTCCGACCACCACTGGCTTCCGCCATCACATTCAGTACTCTTCTAGTCCCATCTAAGGACTATCTCCCGGGGACGAACCCAACTTGATCTGTGGATATTATCAGTGGTAAGTATTCTCCCATCCTTCCCGCTAAAAGTTTAGCATATAGTTTGAGATCTGTATTTAGGAGGGATATGGGTCTAAAATTGGATGGTGATGTAGGGTCTTTACCTTCCTTGGGTATGGCCACCACCACTGCCTCTAATATTTCTTTTGGAATCTGGCCTGTCTCTAATATATTATTAAATAATTTTATTAAGTATGGAATGATATTATTTGCATGTAGCCTATAGAATTCATTAATCAAACCATCTGGGCCTGGTGATTTAAAGGCCTAAAGGTTCTTTATATCTTTCCTTACCTCTTCTTCCGTAAATGGGAGACCTAATCTTGGGCACCAGAAAGAGATGGCAAATTTATTTTAGATAAAAAGGTGGCTATTCATTTTTTAGTAGGGTGTTTGAGTGTGTGATCTAATCTCACGTTATATAGGTTTTCATAATAAGAAGCAAATCCATCTGCTACAATTGTGCTCTAATTCCCGGAGGGAGATCTAAATAATGAATTTGTCTCTGCCGAGCTCTTTTTCTGAGTAGTTTAGCTAGAAAACGCCCAGGTTTATTAGCCAGCCAATAATTATTTAACTTCATTTCTTGGAGTGCTGAATTATATTTATAGAGATCTAACTCATGTAGTTCTTCTATTAATAATTTTATTTGGGATGCGGTACCAGAATTAAATATTTTTTTATTTTGCCTATGTAATTATGCTAAATCAGTCATAATTTTGATTCTTTTCTTTCTATTTGTCCTCCTCTGAAAGGATGTTTCACTGATAATCTGGCCTCTCACCGTGGCTTTGAATGCACACCATAAAATAGCCGGAGATGTAACAGATAATTTGTTAATTTCAAAATAATCCTGTATCTGTTTAGATAATTTCTTCTGGAAGTTGCCCTCCTGAAGAATATCAAGCTTTGCCCACCATATATAATTCGCGGGGTTCCCCAAGCTATCACCTATAGTCAAAACTATCGGTGCGTGATCCGACCAACTTATAGTTTGGATCTCTGAGGCTAAAGTGTTATCCAATATATTTTTAGATACCAAAAAAAAATCTATACGGGTATAAACTTTATGGGTGTTAGAGTAAAAGGTGAAATCATGTTCCGTAGGATGCTTAATTCACCAGACATCGTACAGTGCGTATTGGCTCATGGTCTGACATAAGGGGGTTGGTTCTTTTGATACATTCCTGGAGGTAGTATCGACTGAAGGCCATACTGATTGGTTAAAATCTCCCATAATAATTATTTTATTGTCACGATTCGGCTGGCAGGTGGTGGATCCTCTGTGCCAGAGAGGGATTGGCGTGGACCGTGCTGGTGGACCGGTTCTAAGTTGCTACTGGTATTCACCAGAGCCCGCCGCAAAGCGGGATGGTCTTGCAGCGGCGGTAGCAACCAGGTCGTATCCACCAGCAACGGCTCAACCTCTCTGACTGCTGAAGATAGGCGCGGTACAAGGGAGTAGACAAGAGCAAGGTCGGACGTAGCAGAAGGTCGGGGCAGGCAGCAAGGATTGTAGTCAGGGGCAACGGCAAGAGGTCTGGAACACAGGCTAGGAACACACAAGGAAACGCTTTCACTGGCACAATGGCAACAAGATCCGGCGAGGGAGTGCAGGGGAAGTGAGGTATAAATAGGGAGTGCACAGGTGAACACACTAATTAAACTAACTGCGCCAATCAGTGGCGCAGTGGCCCTTTAAATTGCAGAGACCCGGCGTGCACGCGCCCTAGGGAGCGGGGCCGCGCGTGCCGGGACAAGACCGACGGAGAGCGAGTCAGGTACGGGAGCCGGGAAGCGCATCGCGAGCGGGCGCCTGCCGCATCGCGAATTGCATCCCGGCTGGGAGAGGTATCGCAGCGCACCCGGTCAGCAGGTCTGACCGGGGCGCTGCAATTGCGAGGATGTTGCGAGCGCTCCGGGGAGGAGCGGGGACCCGGAGCGCTCGGCATAACAGTACCCCCCCCCTTGGGTCTCCCCCTCTTCTTGGAGCCTGAGAACCTGAGGACCAGACTTTTGTCTAGGATGTTGTCCTCAGGTTCCCAGGATCTCTCTTCTGGACCACAGCCTTCCCAATCCACCAAGAAGAATTTTTTTCCTCTGACCGTCTTGGAGGCCAGAATCTCCTTCACGGAGAAGATGTCAGAAGAGCCGGAAACAGGAGTGGGAGAAACAAGTTTGGGAGAGAAGCGGTTAATGATGAGTGGTTTAAGGAGAGAGACATGGAAGGCATTGGGAATACGGAGAGAAGGAGGAAGAAGGAGTTTATAAGAGACAGGATTAATCTGGCACAAGACTTTGAAAGGACCAAGATAGCGTGGTCCCAGTTTGTAACTGGGGACACGAAAGCGGACATATTTAGCGGAGAGCCATACCTTGTCTCCGGGTGCAAAAATGGGGGGAGTTCTTCTTTTCTTATCGGCAAACCTTTTCATGCGGGATGAAGCCTGTAAAAGAGAATTTTGGGTCTCTTTCCATATGGTGGAAAGATCACGAGTCACTTCATCCACAGCGGGCAAACCAGAGGGCAAGGGAGTAGGGAGGGGGGGAAGAGGGTGACGGCCGTACACCACGAAAAATGGGGACTTAGCAGAAGATTCTGAGACTCTGAAGTTGTATGAGAATTCGGCCCATGGTAGAAGATCTGCCCAGTCATCCTGGCGGGAGGAAACAAAATGCCGTAAATAGTCACCCAGGACCTGGTTAATTCTTTCTACTTGCCCATTGGATTGGGGATGATAAGAAGAAGAGAAGTTTAGTTTAATCTTGAGCTGTTTACAGAGGGCCCTCCAGAATTTAGACACGAATTGGACGCCTCTATCCGAGACGATCTGTGTGGGCAAACCGTGAAGACGAAAAATGTGTACAAAAAATTGTTTTGCCAACTGAGGCGCTGAAGGAAGACCAGGAAGAGGAATAAAATGTGCCATCTTGGAAAATCGATCAACGACCACCCAAACAACGGTGTTGCCACGGGATGGGGGTAAGTCTGTAATAAAGTCCATACCAATCAGTGACCGAGGCTGTTCGGGGACAGGCAGAGGATGAAGGAGACCAGCAGGTTTCTGGCGAGGAGTCTTATCCCGGGCACAGACAGTACAGGCCCGCACAAAATCAACAACATCCGTCTCCAGAGTCGGCCACCAATAGAAACGAGAGATGAGTTGCAAGGATTTTTTGATGCCCGCATGGCCTGCGAGGTGGGAGGAGTGTCCCCATTTGAGAATCCCGAGACGTTGGCGTGGAGAAACGAAGGTCTTCCCTGGAGGAGTTTGCCTGATGGAGGCTGGAGAAGTGGAGATCAGACAGTCAGGAGGAATGATGTGTTGCGGAGAGACCTCTACTTCCGAGGCATCCGAGGAACGAGAGAGGGCATCGGCCCTAATGTTCTTGTCGGCAGGACAAAAGTGAATTTCAAAGTTAAAACGGGCAAAGAACAACGACCACCTGGCCTGGCGAGGGTTCAGCCGTTGGGCAGACTGGAGATAGGAGAGATTCTTGTGATCGGTGTATATGATAACAGGAAATTTTGATCCCTCCAGCAGATGCCTCCATTCCTCAAGCGCCAATTTAATGGCCAGTAACTCTCGATCCCCGATGGAGTAGTTCCTCTCCGCCGGAGAGAAGGTCCTAGAAAAAAAACCACAAGTAACAGCATGCCCGAAAGAATTTTTTTGTAGAAGGACAGCTCCAGCTCCCACTGAGGAGGCATCTACCTCCAATAGGAAGGGTTTAGATGGGTCAGGTCTGGAGAGCACGGGAGCAGAAGAAAAGGCAGACTTGAGCCGTTTAAATGCGTCTTCCGCTTGGGGAGACCAGGACTTGGGATTGGCATTTTTCTTGGTTAAAGCCACGATAGGAGCCACAATAGTAGAAAAGTGTGGAATAAATTGTCTGTAATAATTGGCGAACCCCAAAAAACGTTGGATAGCACGGAGTCCGGAGGGGCGTGGCCAATCTAAGACGGCAGAGAGTTTATCTGGGTCCATTTGTAATCCCTGGCCAGAGACCAAGTATCCTAGGAAAGGAAGAGATTGGCATTCAAACAGATATTTCTCCATTTTGGCATAAAGTTGATTGTCTCGAAGTCTCTGAAGAACCATGCGGACATGTTGGCGGTGTTCTTCTAAGTTGGCAGAAAAAATCAGAATATCGTCCAGATAAACCACAACACAGGAATATAAGAGATCACGAAAAATTTCATTAACAAAGTCTTGGAAGACAGCAGGGGCGTTGCACAGGCCAAAGGGCATGACCAGATACTCAAAGTGTCCATCTCTGGTGTTAAATGCAGTCTTCCATTCGTCCCCCTCCCTGATGCGGATGAGATTATAAGCACCTCTTAAGTCCAGTTTGGTAAAGATGTGGGCACCTTGAAGGCGATCAAAGAGTTCTGAGATAACAGGTAGGGGGTAGCGGTTCTTTACCGTGATTTTATTAAGTCCGCGGTAATCAATGCAAGGACGTAGGGAGCCATCTTTTTTGGACACAAAGAAAAATCCAGCTCCGGCAGGAGAGGAGGATTTGCGGATAAACCCCTTTTTTAAATTTTCCTGGATGTATTCAGACATAGCAAGAGTCTCTGGAGCAGACAGAGGATAAATTCTGCCCCGGGGTGGAGTAGTACCCGGGAGGAGGTCAATAGGACAGTCATAAGGCCTGTGAAGAGGTAAAGTCTCAGCTTGCTTTTTGCAAAACACGTCAGCATAGTCCATATAAGCCTTAGGAAGACCGGTTACAGGGGGAACCACAGGGTCACGGCAGGGAGTACAGGGAACCGGTTTAAGACAGTCCTTGAAACAAGAGGTACCCCAGCTCTTGATCTCTCCTGTGGACCAATCAAGGGTTGGGGAATGGCGTTGAAGCCACGGTAATCCAAGAAGAATTTCGGAAGTGCAGTTGGAGAGGACCAAAAACTCAATTTTTTCGTGAAGAGGTCCGATGCACATTAGGAGAGGTTCCGTGCGGTAACGCACGGTACAGTCCAATCTTTCATTGTTAACACAATTGATGTAGAGGGGTCTGGCGAGACTGGTCACAGGGATGTTGAACCTGTTGATGAGAGAGGCCAAAATAAAATTTCCTGCAGATCCGGAATCCAAGAAGGCCATAGCAGAGAAGGAGAAGGTAGAGGAAGATATTCGCACAGGCACAGTAAGGCGTGGAGAAGCAGAGTTGACATCAAGAACTGCCTCACCTTTGTGCGGAGTCAGCGTACGTCTTTCCAGGCGGGGAGGACGGATAGGACAATCCTTCAGGAAGTGTTCGGTACCGGCACAGTACAGGCACAGATTCTCCATGCGGCGTCGTGTCCTCTCTTGAGGTGTCAAGCGAGACCGGTCAACTTGCATAGCCTCCACGGCGGGAGGCACAGGAACGGATTGCAGAGGACCAGAGGAGAGAGGAGCCGGGGAGAAAAAACGCCTTGAGCGAACGAAGTCCATATCCTGGCGGAGCTCCTGACGCCTTTCGGAAAAACGCATGTCAATGCGGGTGGCCAGGTGAATAAGTTCATGCAGGTTAGCAGGAATTTCTCGTGCGGCCAGAACATCTTTAATGTTGCTGGATAGGCCTTTTTTAAAGGTCGCGCAGAGGGCCTCATTATTCCAGGATAATTCGGAGGCAAGAGTACGGAATTGGATGGCGTACTCGCCAACAGAAGAATTACCCTGGGCCAGGTTCAGCAGGGCAGTCTCAGCAGAAGAGGCTCGGGCAGGTTCCTCAAAGACACTTCGAATCTCCGTGAAGAAGGAGTGTACAGAGGCAGTGACGGGGTCATTGCGGTCCCAGAGCGGTGTGGCCCATGACAGAGCTTTCCCAGATAGAAGGCTGACTACGAAAGCCACCTTAGACCTTTCAGTAGGAAACTGGTCCGACATCATCTCCAAGTGCAGGGAACATTGCGAAAGAAAGCCACGGCAAAACTTAGAGTCCCCATCAAATTTATCCGGCAAGGATAATCGTAGGCCGAAAGCGGCCACTCGATGCGGAGGAGGTGCAGGAGCTGGCGGAGGAGATGATTGCTGAAGCTGTGGTAGTAGCTGCTGTAACATCACGGTCAGTTGAGACAGCTGGTGGCCTTGTTGCGCTATCTGTTGCGACTGCTGGGCGACCACCGTGGTGAGGTCGGCGACAACTGGCAGTGGGACTTCAGCGGGATCCATGGCCGGATCTACTGTCACGATTCGGCTGGCAGGTGGTGGATCCTCTGTGCCAGAGAGGGATTGGCGTGGACCGTGCTGGTGGACCGGTTCTAAGTTGCTACTGGTATTCACCAGAGCCCGCCGCAAAGCGGGATGGTCTTGCAGCGGTGGTAGCAACCAGGTCGTATCCACCAGCAACGGCTCAACCTCTCTGACTGCTGAAGATAGGCGCGGTACAAGGGAGTAGACAAGAGCAAGGTCGGACGTAGCAGAAGGTCGGGGCAGGCAGCAAGGATCGTAGTCAGGGGCAACGGCAGGAGGTCTGGAACACAGGCTAGGAACACACAAGGAAACGCTTTCACTGGCACAATGGCAACAAGATCCGGCGAGGGAGTGCAGGGGAAGTGAGGTATAAATAGGGAGTGCACAGGTGAACACACTAATTAAACTAACTGCGCCAATCAGTGGCGCAGTGGCCCTTTAAATTGCAGAGACCCGGCGTGCACGCGCCCTAGGGAGCGGGGCCGCGCGCGCCGGGACAAGACCGACGGAGAGCGAGTCAGGTACGGGAGCCGGGAAGCGCATCGCGAGCGGGCGCCTGCCGCATCGCGAATCGCATCCCGGCTGGGAGAGGTATCGCAGCGCACCCGGTCAGCAGGTCTGACCGGGGCGCTGCAATTGCGAGGATGTTGCGAGCGCTCCGGGGAGGAGCGGGGACCCGGATCGCTCGGCGTAACATTTATCTTCCTTAAAACCAGTTAGTTTCCTCAGCACTCCTTTAAGAAACCTATTTTGGTGCCTATTGGGTGCATAAAGACCGACCAAGATGTACGATTTATTATTTAGTTGACATTTTACTATAACGTATCTACCCCCTTCATCTGTTATCACCTTTTCAGTATGCAATCTAACAGTATGATGGACAAGTAACACCACGCCTCCCTTTTTTCCTGGGGCGTGTGAATAGAATGCATGCGGAAATGATGCGTGGTGTAATCTATGTGAATCTCGTATTTTAAGGTGAGTTTCTTGTAGACAATAAATGTTGGGGCGAAGATTTTCAGCTTCCTGCCATACTTTACTCCTTTTATAAGGTGAATTGAAACCTTTACAGTTTAACGAGACTGATCTTAGGGTCATACTGCATATGTGTCACTATTCTTGTTTTCCATGAGCTAGCTGATAAGGACCCGCTACAGATGAATATTCTGCTTTATTTAACTGAAAAAAGGAAAAGGAAACCAGGTTAGCATATATAATAGAAAAAAAAGAAAAAAGGAAATCTGCCGCTGCCTGTCAATTTTTCTGTGGACACCACTGCTGGGTAGGTCCTTTCTTGCTCCTTTGGCGTCCACTGGGGAGCATGGACTCCAGTCTCAGGCTGTGGTGAGCTCCGGTCTTCGGACGTGACGTCACTTCCCCTACGTCTCTCCAGGGGAGCCTCCCCCTTGCTGCGGACTTGTGACTCTATGCCGCTCTCCTCCGATGTGGCATTCTGCGGTGCATGTGAATCCATCCGTGCGCGAGAGCCTCCTCGTCCCAGGCTCATGGGGGAGTTTGCTTTCATTTTGCTAAGCGGGGTACCAGCCGACATAGCAGCAGCCCGTCCTCGTGGTCCTGTGGCAGGGCTCACACCTCGGTTTACAGGGAGGTAAATTTCTGTTAGTTTTAGTGGGCTATTTTTCTTTGCCTTATTCCGTGTTCTTCTAGACATACTCCTGGAATTGTTGCAGAGTGCTGGGGTAGAGACACCGATGCATCAGCATTTCAGAACACCCGCCATGCTCAGCTAGCCCCTCCCCTCAGTGGTTATTCCTCTTATTATAGCAGTTTAATATTTCTAATCTTCATGGGGCTGACTGTAAGGCATAGCTTTGATTTCTCAAAACATAAAAAAAAAAAAAGTAAAAAAATAAATAAATTACAATTTAAACAAAAAAAAAAAACAGATTTAATCCCTTAGGGACTCAGCCCTTTTTTTTGCAATTCTGACCACTATAACTTTATACATTAATAACTCTGAGATGCTTTTACCTCTTATTCTGATTCCGAGATTGTTTTTCGTGACATATTCTACTTTGACATAGTGGTAAATTTTCGTCAATACTTGCATCCTTTCTTAGTGAAAAATCCTAAACTTTCAGGAAAATTTTGAAAATGTAGCATTTTTCTAACTTTGAAACTTTCTGCTTGTAAGGCTAGGATTCTACTTGTTTTTTTGTCGTGCGTTTTTTGGTTTGAAAAAACGCAAGAAAAGAAACCTGAAAAAATTTCCTGCGTCTGCAATTTTTCCTGGCATTTTTTCTGGCGTTTTTTCATTTGTGTGGAAATTGCATTTTTGGCCCCGTTAGCGTTTTTTTGTTTTTTTTGGTACCCAAACCCCCCCCCCCCCCAAAAAAAAAGGATTTTTAACAAATTTTTTATTTTTTACAACAAAATTTTTATACATTTTTAATATATTGTGTGTTTCATTTTTTTTATTTTTAGAAATTTTTTAGGTGGTAGTACTACTACTCCAAGCATGGAACAGACTGTTCCATGATGGAAGTAGTAGTACCTGTACTAATACAGCTCTATACAGCGCTTGCTCACATCTCTGCCCTATACTCCGGCCAGTGATGTGAATAGAACATCATTCATTCATATTTTCCTCCCAGAGTGGTGATTGGGTGATTGGCCGGATGGTTGCAGCCAATCACAGCTCTCAGAGGGAAATTTGAATGATGTTCTATTCACATCACTGGCCGGAGTATAATGCAGAGATGCAAGCACTTTATAGAGCAGCTCCACATCTCTGCAATAGATAGGACGATGTCAGGAGTGATACCCGCTGTGATCTTTCCTTAACTGCAGATACTACTACTCCCATCATGGAGCACGCTCTGTTCCACGTTGGGAGCTGTAGTACCTGCAGTTAAGGAAAGATCACAGCGAATGTCTCTCCTAACACCCGCTGTGATCCTCCTGTGTAATGTAGAGATGCGGGCAGCCGCTCTTCTATGGTCCCCTGCACTGATATATATACACCTATTCATATTTCCTGCAGAGAGCTGTGATTGGCTGGAACCATCTGGCCAATCACAGTTCTCTGCGGGAAATATGAATAGGTGTATATATACAGCAGTGCAGGGGACCATAGAAGAGCGGCCGGCCGCATCTCTAAATTATACAGGAGAATCGCAACGGAACCTGGGGCAATCTGTCAATTAGTACAGGTACTACTACTCCCATCATGGAACAGTGTGTGTTCCATGCTGGGAGTAGTAGTACCACCTAAAAAATAAAGAATAAGAAGTGAAAAAAAACACACACACTACATTTTTATTATTGTTGGCTACATTTTTATTGGCGTTTTTTTTTACACCCATAGACTTCTATGGGAGAAAAACGCCACGATTTCAGGGAAAAAAACACCAGTGGCTAAACATGCTGCGATTTTGAAAAATCGTCAAGGAGCTGAAAAATGCCAAAAAAAGTGAAAAAACTGCAAAAAGATTAAAAAAAAATGTCTAAGTGAATAACGCCAAGTGGAATAAGATTTTTGCAATTTCTCATTGATTTAAACCTAACATCTTGCATCTAGCGTTTTTGGCTGAAATAAACGCCATGCGGCAGAATTGGCGTTTTTCTTGGCATTCCCCCCCCCCCCCCCCCCAAAAAAAAAAAACAAGTAGAAACTTAGCCTAAGGAAAATGGACATTCCAAATAAATTATATATTTATTCACAAATACAATGGGGGAGATTTATCAAAGGATTTAGACAGTTTTTTCCTGTCTAAATTTGTCGCACAGAAAGTCGCAGTCTAAATATGTGCGACTTTTCTGCGACTTTTGCTGTAGAGGATTTTTAGAACATGATGCATGCAAGTCTATTTTAGACGGAAATGCATTGGAAAATGCATTGGTGCTGAATTTATCAAGTGCGACTTTTGTGCGACAAGTCGCATCTGCCCAAAATACGCTGAAATGTCAGACCATGTTGGAGCAGGTCTAAATGCAGTTTAAGCTGTAGACCCTGAAGTCTGAGCACAGAATTTATCAAGGGCTGTCAGATGTTTGATAAATTAGGAGCACAATAGACAGGAGACTACCACATATGCAGGTCTATAAGCATACCCAGAATAGACTAGATTAGTAAATGTCCCCCAATATGTATACTTCATATTGGCATCATAAAGTTGACATTGAAGACATTAGGGGGCTTCAAAGTATAGCAGCAATTTAAAAAAAAATTACGAAAAATTCAAAATCAGAATTTTTCAGGGACCAGTTAAGTTTGAAGTGGATTCGAGGGCCATTCTATAAGAAATGCCCCACAAATGACCCCATTATAGAAACTGTACCCCTTAAAGTATTTAAAATAACATTCAGAAAGTTTGTTAACCCTTTAGATGTTTCACAGGAATAGCAGCAATGTGAAGGAGAAAATTCATAATCTTCATTTTTTACACTCGCATGTTCTTGTAGAGACATTTTTTTTTTTTTACAAGAAGGAGCGACAATGGGGGAGATTTAACAAAACCTGTGCAGAGGAAAACTTGCCCAGTTGCCCATAGCAACCAATCAGCTTGCTTATTTAATTTTTATGAAGGCCTGCGAAAAATGAAAGAAGCCATCTGATTGGTTGCTATGGGCAACTGGGCACGTTTTCCTCTGCACAGGTTTTGATAAATCTCCTCCAATGTGATTTTGGAGAGTGAATTTTGCTGAAATGGTTTTTGGGGGGCATGTCGCATTTAGGTAGCCCCTATGGTGCCAGAAAAGCAACAAAAACCCAGATGGCATACTATTTTGGAAACTACACCCCTCAAGGATCAAAACAAGGGGTACAATGAGCCTTAAAGGGGTACTCCGCTCCTAGCATCTTATCCCCTATCCAAAGGATAGGGTATAAGATGTCAGATTGCAGGGGTCCTGCCGCTGGGGACCCCCGGGATCTCCACTGCAGCACCCCGCTATCATTACTGCACAGAGCAAACTTGCTCTGTGTGTGATGACGGGCGATACAGGGGCCGGAGCATCGTGACATCACGGCCCGCCCCCTTAATGCAAGTCTATGGGAGGGGTCGTGACAGCCACCATGCCCCCTCCCATAGACTTGTATTGAGAGGCGGGCCGTGACGTAACGAGGGGGCGGGCCATGACATCACGATGCTCCGACCTCTGTATCGCCCGTCATTACGCACAGAGCGAGTTTGCTCTGTGCAGTAATGATAGCGGGGTGCTGCAGCCGAGATCCCAGGGGTCCCCAGCGGCAGGACCCCTGCGATCTGAAATCTTATCCCCTATCCTTTGGATAGGGGATAAGATGCTAGGAGCAGAGTACCCCTTTAACACCGCCCAGATGTTTGACGACTTTTCGTTAAAGTTGGATGTGTAACCACTGTTCCAAAAATCTGTGAGAAGTAAATGCTCAATATACCCCTCATTATATTACGTGAGGGGTGAAGTTTCCAAAATGGGGTCACATGTGGGGTGGGGGTCCATTGTTCTGGCACCATGGGGGCTTTGTAAACACATATGGCCTTCCATTTCGGACAAGTTTTCTCTCCAAAAGCCCAATGGCACTTCTTCTCTTCTGAGTATTGTAGTTCGCCAACAGAGCACTTTAGATCGATATATGGGGTATGCTCTTACTCTGAAGAGATGGGGTTACAAATTTTGGGGGCTTTTTTCCTATTTTCCCTTGTGAAAATGAAAAATTTAGGGTAACACCAGCATTTAAGTGAATTTTTTTTTTCATTTTCCTATCCAACTTTAATGAAAATTCGTCAAACACCTGTGGGGGGTTAAGGCTCGCTATACACCTTGGTAGGTTCCGTGAGGGGTGTAGTTTCCAAAATGGGGTTACATGTGGGTATTAATTTTTTTGCATTTATGTCAGAACCACTGTAAAATCAGCCACCCCTGTGTAAATCACCAATTTTGGCCTCAAATGTACATAGTG
Source organism: Hyla sarda (assembly GCF_029499605.1). Lineage (NCBI taxonomy): Eukaryota > Metazoa > Chordata > Amphibia > Anura > Hylidae > Hyla > Hyla sarda. Next base: position 439,450,025 of record NC_079190.1, read on the forward strand.
CGCTCTCACTCCTGAGCCATGTTATGCGCTTGCAGAGCATTTTAAGTCCACATACGGGGTATTTCTGTACCCAGGAGAAATTGTGTTACAAATTTTAGGGGTCTTTTTTTCCTTTTACCTTTTGTGAAAATGAAAAGTATGGGGACACTCCAGCATGTTAGTGTAAAAAATTTTTTTTTTTTTTACACTAACAGGCAGGTGTAGACCACAACTTTTCCTTTTCATACGGGGTAAATGGAGAAAAATCCTTAATACACTTCTACGGGAGTCCACACTCTCATTCAAACTTCTGCAAAATTTCCTCTTGGATTCCGCTCCAATTCAGCACAAAATCCTCAAAAGTGGAAGCGGAATTGGGGTGGATGAGCGGAAATTCTGACGTGTGAATAGGGCCTTACAATTGCCTACAATACCGAAAATATTTGACACAATTGATTCCCAAACAGCGTGCCTCCAGCTGTTGCTAAACTCCCAGCATGCCTGTACAGTCAGAGATCTCCAAACTGTACTCCTCTAAATCTTGCCAAACTACAAATCCCAGCATGTCCAAACAGCAAACAACTGTCCTGGTATGCTGGGAGTTGTAGTTTTGCAACATCTGGAGGGCTACAGTTTAGAGACCACTCTATAGTGGTCTCCAAATTGGCCCTCCAGATGTTGCTAGGCAACATTGCCGCAGCAGGGATTTGCCCCTCATCTCCACCGCCGCACCAGGGATCTCCCACCGCCAATCTTTGCAGCTGGTAAGGGACTTCTGCTGCCATATGGAGGACAGTTCCCCCACTCTGCCCAGACTACCGTGGTTGGGCAGAGCGGGGGAACCGAACTTTATCCCCCCCCGCCCCCGATCTGCTTTTGGTCAGTCGCTTCTGACCAACCAATAGTAGGGACAGGAGGGGTGGCACCCTTGCCACCTCACTCCTATCCCTTCAGTGGACCCCCCTATGTCGGCGATCGCCGATCTGTGGCGATTCTTGGTCATACGGGTCTCCGGTGACCCGGAAAATAAGTGGTATCTGGGCTCTACAAGACAGCCCCGATCCCCCTTATTTTCCGGGTCACCGGAAGGGGGGTCCCAGTCCGATCCCCGCCCGGTGAGCGGAGGGGACCGGAATTCCCACGGGCGTACAGGTACGCCCTGGGTCCTTAAGGATAGGGGATGCAGGGCATATCCATACGTCCTGCCTCCCCAAGAGGTTAAAAATGTTTCAGCATCTGGCACTATTCAGTAATAAAGAGTAAAACTAGGCAGAGGGGAACTTGTAGCTCATGTGCCCAAATGCTAAATCTGTATTAGGGTCCCTATTTACCATGTTCCATTTATTATACTGGTATTTTATTATGTGGTAGAATTGTCTTGAGGTCTCCTCAGGTACCAGGCTCAGCCTGTGACTGTTACCTTTGCACTCCTTATAGTTACGCCCTTGAGTGTAAATTACACATTCCCTTCAGGCTAAGTTTCCACTTGTTTTTTTTTTTTTTTGCAAAACGCAAAGAAACGCAAAGAAAAACACCAATTCTGCCGCATGGCTTTTTTTTGGTCAAAAAATGCTGCGGCCAGATGTTAGCTGTAAGTCAATGAGAAATCGCAAATTTCGAATTTCACTTTGCGTTTTTTCACTTTGGCGTTTTTTTAATCCTTTTGGCGTTTTTTCACTTTTTCTGCGTTTTTTTCCGCTCTTTGGCGTTTTGAAAAAAACGCTACAGTTCCCTCAAACTGTAGTTCCCTCAAATTTTTTGTCAAAATCGTGGCGTTTTGCTCCAATAGAAGTCTATAGGAGTGAGAAAACGCCAAGAAAAACGCTATGTGGATTTTAACTTTGGCATTTTTGCAGGTGGTTTTTAATCTTTTTTGGACTTTAGCGATCCAAAAAAGTGATGTAGATAGCTGTTTTTAATAAAATTTCATAGGGTACCATTAAAATTTTTTTTTTTTAAATATACAGTAGTGAAGGAAAAAATTGTATCTAACGAAATGTATATTATTGAAAAAAAAATATTACTTTTTAAACAGGGATCAATTTATGTGTGCGGGGAAATAAAAATGTAGCCGACAATTATAAAAACGTATTGTGTGTGTTTTTCACTTTTTTGCTTTATTTTTTACATTTTTTTCCATGTTGGGAGTAGTACACTGTTCCATGATGGGAGTAGTACTACCTGTACTAATAGAAAGATCGCCCGCTGCGATCTTTCTGTATAATATATAGATGCGGCGGACGCTCTTCTATGGTCCCCTGCCCTGATGTATATTTACACTTATTCATATTTCTCGCAGGGCTGTGATTGGCCAGATGGTTCCAGCCAATCACAGCTCTCTGTGAGAAATAGGAACATGTGTATATATACGGCCGTGCAGGGGACCATAGGAGTGCGGCAGCTGCATCTATACATTATACAGGAGCGTCACAGCGGGTGTCAGGAGTGATACGCGCAGTGATCTTTCCATAACTGCAGGTAATACTACTCCCAACATGGAGCACACTCTGCCTCATGCTGGGAGCTGTAGTACCTGCATTAATAGACAGATCGAAGCGGGTGTCAGAAGTTACACTCGCTGCGATCTGTCTATTAATACAGGTACTACAGCTCCCAGCATGGAGCAGAGTCTGCTCCATGTTGGGAGTAGTAGTGCCTGCTTAAGGACACATCACAGTGGATGTCACTACTGACACCCTCTGTGATCGTCCTGTCTATAGCAGAGATGGAGCGGCTGTATACATCGCTCGCATCCCTGCTCTGCACTATACTCCGGGCCGGCCACTCATTCATCTTTTCCTCAGAGCTGTGATTGGCTGAAACCATCCAGCCAATCACAGCTCTGGGTGGGAAATATGAATTTCTGTTGACATCAGTGGCCGGAGTATAGTGCATAGAGGCGAACGATGTATAGACCCGCTCGCTTCTCTGCTATATTATGGACGATTGCATCGGGTGTCAGGACTGACACCCAGGGCGATATGTCTATAGTACAGGTACTATCACTCGCAGCATGGAACAGTCTGTTCCATGCTGGGAGTAGTAGTACTACATAAAAAATGTTAAAAATTTATTTAAAAAAAAAAAGTGAAACACACACTTTATTAAAAAATAATAAAAATTGGGTTATAAAATATATACATTGCGTTTAATAAAAAAATTTCCATCATTGCTGCATCCTTTTTTTTTTTTGGTACCCAAGAAATTTTGGGTACCAAAAAAAAAATGCCAAGGTGCAATTTCCACACAAATGAAAAAAACGCCGGAAAAAACGCCAGAAAAAATGCAAGAAATAACGCATGATGACGTCACTTGCACTGTCGATTTTTCAGGCGTTTTTTTAATCCCTAAAAACCAGTGCAGAAAACCAAGTGGAGACTTAGCCTAAATGTTTTAGAGCAGCTGCAGGCACACTGGTCAGGAAACACTGTATTAGAGAGTCGTTCAGGGGTCCAGGCCCTAGCTCTATTATTGTTCTCAACCATATTAAGTGCTGACTTTGTAGCTAATCCCTTGCCACCTGGGTCTATTTCTTATTGTTTGCTTCAAAACATGTATATCCAGAAAGTAATTATCAGCTCACCTTAAAAACTCCTCGCATCACGGACAATACTAGGCAGCACTCAGGGAACTTGCAGCAAACAGAAAGAATGTCTAGTGCAGATAAAGTTCAAATGATTTTTATAAAGCAATGAACAGTGAGGCACAAATGCGTTTGTGGTGCGAGCCACCATTATACAATACTCGTATAAATAAGTGTGGCTTGACTTGTTCTACCTCACTGTTCATGGTTTTATAAATTAAAGTACACAAGCATCTGCACGTTATATTCACTGGGCATTTGTTATGTTTACATAAAAATATAACTATACCTATGGATAATCGGGGACATTTATCATCGTTGCTTTGGTAAGCAAGTTCTGTAGTCATTTTTTTCTTGCTATTGTTTTGCTTATGTATGACATATTTATCATACTATCACAGGGGGTTGATACATTTGCAAAAACCAATAAATCACTTTTAAATACCATTTTTTTTTAGCACACATAAGCAAAAACCAAATAATGACTACAGAACACCACTTTGCAGCAATATATATATACATATATATATATCTATATATATATATATATATATATATATATATATAAATATAAATAAATAAATATATATATATATATATATATATATATATATATATATATATATATACGTGCGTGTGTATTTATAAAAAAAAATTTTACCACTGATTTTTCTACCTAAATGTACTTACTCATTTTATTATAATTTTTTTGTTACTTCTTATTTCAGATCCGTGTATCCTGTAGACTCCTTCGGATTCGGTGGACTACTTCGATGACCAGTGTTTTTCTTTGCTCGATTTTAATAAAATGGTTAATGAGGGCTTATGGGGGAGTGTTTTTTTGTAATAACATTTTTTGAAAACCTGTTGTGTTGGGGCGTGGCTGGACGCGCTTGAAGATGGCCGCATCTTGTTAGAGCTCCCTGAGGACCGGAGCTTTTAAGGGCTTATTGCATGTGTTATGGGCGGTAGAAACAGGCACAGAAAGAAGAAAGGGGCACCCAAACACCCACCCAACGCACCCAGAAAATTTGCCATCTACTTCTACCCAGCAATCACCCGGACTGACTACAGCGGCCTGGAGACAGTGCCCCTGACCCGAGGCACCATGAGAACAGCTGCTGTGCTCCCTGTGACTGAGCGCTCCAAAGCGCGGGACCACACAGCTGAACGGACTGCCACAGTCACGCCGGTGGAGACCCGGGACCCGCTGCCGACTCCCCGCTGCACCACGGCAGGTACTCCATCCCCTAGAAGCGAGCACAGCTCGGACTCACCTGCTCAGACGCAGTGTCCTGCTCCCAGCAAGATGGCGGACCGCGCGCATGAAGTGCGACGCGAGGCGATGCAGACAGAGCTGCCTCGGATGACACGTGAGGCTGCCTCCTCTCCCTCATACCAGGTGACTCTTCCGACCGCTCCAGCCCCCAGTACCCGGCAGAATACTTCACTGGTGGAGGTGCCTCCTTCACCTCCACCCACCGTAAATGAGCTGGGGGGCGCGCAGGCCCCTGTCACCGTGCACCCTCACCCACCACTGCTGCTGCTGTAGTCTTGCCGCGGGAAGGGGGGAGAGCAGCCGGATCCCCACAACAACTCCCCAACGCTGACAGCGAGGACCCACTTATACCTGCTGCCCAGAGAGCCTCGGACCCATCAGCCTCCAGTGGGGGGGTCCACAGAATGTGAGAGCCCGCCGGATTATTGGGGTGAGAGCCCCCCAGCTAAAAAGAAGCTGTTCCGAACCCCACAGCGGCGCTCCTCGAGGAGTAGATTTTCCATAGACTACTCCTCATCAGAGGATTGCCAAAGGAGAGAAGTGCAGAATGGGCGCCGCCCCTGAATGGGTACCCCACCTCCAGATCAAGCATGTCTCGTTTAGGGGAGCCAGTACCCTCCTGTCCCCTCTTACCTTCCCCTGAAGCAGCGGTGCACACCTTAAAGAATCACCCTGAGCTCCAGGTGCTGCTGGCGCTCCTACCTACTAAAGGTGATATGCTCTCTCTGGCTGACAACCTAAAGACCGCCTGGCGGAAGGACTTGGAACCTGTTAAATGTGAAGTCACCCAGTTATCTCACAAAGTTGCTGACCTTGATCTTTTTCGCACTACTGTGGCCGCAGAAATGAATGAATTGAGATCAGCGACAAAGCAATTACAAATCTCACAGGCGACTTCTATGGATCATCTAGATGACTTAGACAACTGCAACCGTAGAAATAACGTTCGCATCAAGGGACTTCCTGAGACAGTCAGCCCTCAGGACCTCTCGGGTGTTGTCCAAAAGATTTTCAATGAGATCCTAAGCGCACTCTTCGCTTAAGAGCAACGTTGAAACCATTCCTGCAGGTCCTAGAGAATGCCCGTATTGTTTACAGGTGGGGGTTCCCTTTTTCGCTTACTGCTTAACATGGCAACGTTACAGCGACACCTCGCCACCCGAGAGACCTCCCACTCTTCTTGACGACCTTCAAGTTACCGAGGATCAACCTCCCTGACTGGGAAGTGCTTTTCTTACAACCTCTCTGGCCGTCGCATCGTGCCACCCTGGCTGAACAAATATCGCCTCAAAGGATGGACACCACACCAGCTGTACCGCTGAGCCAGAGACAGAAGCACAAGACTTGAAAGACCAATGGACTGTTGTCTGCCATTGTCCCTCGATTTCTCCATGGTGTGGGCTGCCGTGGATACTACTAGCTGATCCACTGTTGGATTTCTACATTTAGCCTTTTAGAGATAAACCTGTTTGCCCTTATTAAGTTTTGCTATACTGTTGATGCAGTTCATACTTACCATTTTAGACTGCTCTACCTACCACTCAGTGTTACATTGCCTTTATACGCCCTACCTTTATATGCCCTATATGCCCTTCGGGTGCTCTCACCACTATACCCCCAATAGGGTACTGATCGGACTGGATCTGATCATTCTTTTGGTCTTTATGACCTTTCCTGGAGTGACCGTGTAAACATCCTGTTCATCTGGGTGAGTCAGGGCACAGTGTCTTGAGACCCCATGGAGCAGAAACTTTTTCTTGACGTTCTGTCTATGTTTGTTGAAACGGTTTCTGAGAGGTTGTATAGTCCGACCCACATATTGCAAATGGCACTTACATTCCAGGAGATATATAACATAAGAGGAATCACATGTAAGTCTGTATTTGATGTTAAATCTTTCTTGAGTGGTATTGGATACAAAATCCGTCCGCTTGTTTTGAATCTCTCTGCAGCACAGACATCTCTTGGCATTGCACCTATACGACCCCATTGACAAAATGGGTTTTCTAGTGATGAATTTGTGCTGCTTTATAATACTGGGTGCCAATATATTTTTTAGGGTGAGTGCCCTTCGATAGGTAATGGGTGGTTTGGTAGGAAGAATTGCACTGAGAGTGGCGTCATTTTGCAAAATGTGCCAATGTTTATTTATAGTTTTCGTAATCATACTTGCGGAATCACAGAACGTGGTGATAAAATTAAGCCTCTGTGTATCACTCGTATTCTTGGTATTTCTTGGTTTAATACAGTCTCCTTGTGTCTGATCCTTTACTCTATTATAGGCTTCACGAACAATAGATTTGGGATACTTCTTCTCTGTGAATCTTTTAGACAAAATCTTTGCTTGTGTGGCAAAGGTGTTATCTTCCGTACAGTTTTTCCTAATTCTCTTGTACTGTCCATATGGCACATTATTCAGCCATTGTTTTTGGTGAGCACTGTTGTATTCCAGGTAACTATTGACGTCTACCTTCTTAAAGTAGGTAGACGTAATATAGTTAGTACCTTTGTGTGCGATATTCAAATCCAAAAAATTTATGTTGTCCTCGCTGTACTCAATAGTAAATTTGATCCCCCAATCATTGGAATTTAGGTAGGCCAAAAATGCCCCTATAGATTCCTCCGGACCCTTCCATAGGAAGAAGAGATCGTCGATATAGCGGCGAAAGAGTTGTATATGCGTAGAAAATTCCGGTGATCCCATAATGAATTTTTTCTCGAATGCCTCCATGAAAAGGTTGGCATAGGCCGGGGCAACCTTTGACCCCATAGCCGTACCATTACATTGATGATAAACCTGTTTGTTGTATATAAAGTAATTATTCTCCAATATGAACTTAAGGCCTTTAATGATGAAATTCCTATGATATTCAGTAATGTCAGGATCATTCTCCAAGAATTCTTCCACACATTGGACCCCAATCTCATGGCCAATGTTGGTGTATAACGACGTGACGTCACAGGTTATCAGGTAAACCCCTGGTTCCCATCTGATGGTGAGCAGCTGTTCTATGAGCTGGGTCGAGTCACGGAGATAACTAGGTAGTGATATAACATGTTCTTGTAGATATAAATCAATGTAATGTGACAAATTACTGGTCAAACAATTAGTGTTAGATATTATCTGACGACCCGGTGGTCTGGTGATGGACTTATGGATCTTTGGCAAGAAGTAGAAATAAGGTATCTTCCGTACAGTTTTTCCTAATTCTCTTGTACTGTCCATATGGCACATTATTCAGCCATTGTTTTTGGTGAGCACTGTTGTATTCCAGGTAACTATTGACGTCTACCTTCTTAAAGTAGGAAGACGTAACATAGTTAGTACCTTTGTGTGCGATATTCAAATCCAAAAAATTGATGTTGTCCTCGCTGTACTCAATAGTAAATTTGATCCCCCAATCATTGGAATTTAGGTAGGCCAAAAATGCCCCTATAGATTCCTCCGGACCCTTCCATAGGAAGAAGAGATCGTCGATATAGCGGCGAAAGAGTTGTATATGCGTAGAAAATTCCGGTGATCCCGTAATGAATTTTTTCTCGAATGCCCCCATGAAAAGGTTGGCATAGGCCGGGGCAACCTTTGACCCCATAGCCGTACCATTACATTGATGATAAACCTGTTTGTTGTATATAAAGTAATTATTCTCCAATATGAACTTAAGGCCTTTAATGATGAAATTCCTATGATATTCAGTAATGTCAGGATCATTCTCCAAGAATTCTTCCACACATTGGACCCCAATCTCATGGCCAATGTTGGTGTATAACGACGTGACGTCACAGGTTATCAGGTAAACCCCTGGTTCCCATCTGATGGTAAGCAGCTGTTCTATGAGCTGGGTCGAGTCACGGAGATAACTAGGTAGTGATATAACATGTTCTTGTAGATATAAATCAATGTAATGTGACAAATTACTGGTCAAACAATTAGTGTTAGATATTATTGGACAACTCGGTGGTCTGGTGATGGACTTATGGATATTTGGCAAGAAGTAGAAATAAGGTTTATTATCATTGTTGTACTGTAAGAATTTGTGTTCATGTTTATTTAAAATGCCATCTGAGAGGCCACTGTTTATAAGTTTATTGTATTCTTCTAAGATTCTTTTGTATGGATCTTTTCCAATCTGCTTGTAAAAGTTTTTATCCGACAATATATGGATGGACTCCTCCTCATAATATTCCAGACTTATGATGACCACCCCACCCCCTTTGTCCGCCGGGCGGATCACAAGGTTATTGTTCTTCTTCAAGCTCACCAAGGCTTCTCTCTCCTTGAAGGACAAGTTATTTTTCTTTCTTGACTTAGTTTTCCCCATTAATTTGAATTCCTCAAAGACCAGATCTTGAAAGACCCGTATATGTGGCCCTTGTGCATATATCGGGTAAAAATTGGAAGGGGCTTTCACATCTTGATGTTTCACTTCATCTATCGGAGGTCCCGGAGTATGGTGGGTATCCAAATGTTCATTTGTTTCTGTTTTTAAAGCGAAGAAACGTTGGAGGGTTAATTTCCTTATGAAACGATTAAAGTCCAGGAAAAGCTGGAAATCATCGCCTTTTGATGTTGGGCAGAAGGAGAGGCCTTTGTGGAGTAGGGACATCTCATGAGGATTTAGTGTGTGTTCAGAGATGTTAAAAATTTTAGTAGTGGTGGTTTTGCTATTTGTTAGTTGGATTTGGATTTGAATATCGCACACAAAGGTACTAACTATATTACGTCTACCTACTTTAAGAAGGTAGACGTCAATAGTTACCTGGAATACAACAGTGCTCACCAAAAACAATGGCTGAATAATGTGCCATATGGACAGTACAAGAGAATTAGGAAAAACTGTACGGAAGATAACACCTTTGCCACACAAGCAAAGATTTTGTCTAAAAGATTCACAGAGAAGAAGTATCCCAAATCTATTGTTCGTGATGCCTATAATAGAGTAAAGGATCAGACACAAGGAGACTGTATTAAACCAAGAAATACCAAGAATACGAGTGATACACAGAGGCTTAATTTTATCACCACGTTCTGTGATTCCGCAAGTATGATTAAGAAAACTATAAATAAACATTGGCACATTTTGCAAAATGACGCCACTCTCAGTGCAATTCTTCCTACCAAACCACCCATTACCTATCGAAGGGCACTCACCCTAAAAAATATATTGGCACCCAGTATTATAATGCAGCACAAATTCATCACTAGAAAACCCATTTTGTCAATGGGGTCATATAGGTGCAATGCCAAGAGATGTCTGTGCTGCAGAGAGATTCAAAACAAGCGGACGGATTTTGTATCCAATACCACTCAAGAAAGATTTAACATCAAATACAGACTTACATGTGATTCCTCTTATGTTATATATCTCCTGGAATGTAAGTGCCTTTTGCAATATGTGGGTTGGACTATACAACCTCTCAGAAACCGTTTCAACAAACATAGACAGAACGTCAAGAAAAAGTTTCTGCTCCATGGGGTCTCAAGACACTGTGCCCTGACTCACCCAGATGAACAGGATGTTTACACGGTCACTCCAATTGACCACATTCCAGTGGAATGTGCTAACCGTTTTGACACTTTAAAGAAAAAAGAAATCTATTCGGATGTCTATTCGAAATTTCGGATGTCGATCATTCACCTCTGTCATCCAAACCCCGGCGGCCGTCCAATTTAGTCATTTCCATCTCTGTATCTATACCGGTCTATTTATATTCCTTTATATATATTTTCTTTATTATAACAACATTTTCCCATATCGTCATTATCACCAACTTCCAGGACAGTTGCCCTGTTTACTATCACTTATTAGTCCACTGTGGACTGGTGCATACGGTTCCCGGTAGCGTGACAATTGGTTATTATATTTTACATATATATAACCTGCACTGTGGGACTGGTTGCTATTACAGACAATATTCATCAATTGCCACCATGTTCAAGTCCCCCCTTTTTGCTCATTGAGACTTTTTTAGTCATGACCCTTTACAGCGGAGCCCATACAGGATCAGATGCTCTTACTCCCACAACAGCACCTTGTATAAACACCTTCACTACCATCAGGGTAATGTCTTCTTTTTATACACTCCTATTGTCTTCAGGGGAACACCCTATACTGAGATCGGTATACTTAGAGTGTTCCCGTGCATCAGGATTACGTTCCTAATATGGAATAGTGGATTGTCAGCAAGCCCTGCTTTTCCCTGCAGGTCCCCGGTGAATAGCCTCGTTTTGATTTCCTTCATTCACAAAGGTTATGTCATCTTGCTCCTTTTTGCTTACTATGCGCTACATTGTATCCACCCCCACCACTCAGCCTCATTTTGATTTTCTTCATTCACAAAAGTTTTTGTCTACTATGCGCTACATTTTATCCACCCCCATCACTCGCTATGACGAGCGTCACGCATCAGCCTCTTTCTGATGCCGTGATTAACCTCCGCTGATCGGGAGTCTCCAGCGCTGCCAAATGGGCAAACATAAATTTTATACCAAACTCCATCTAATCTTAACTTTTATATATGTATATATTCTTATGCTTTTATCACCTTTTATGTTGCATGTTATATTTTGTAATTTAAGAGTAATGTCATTGTGACCTTTCACCCGGAACCATTTTGGGTCCCGGGTATTTTAAGTGTATGTGTTTGAACCCCTTGTCATATGCCTGAAGAAGAGTCTGGCACAAGACTCGAAACTATTGTTGCGAATAAACTTCCTTTTTATTCTATGGATCTGCCTGCCTAAGATTCAGTACTCTTTTAGGAGGGGAAGCGCCCGGAACCCAGTCCTCCTTTTATGTGTCCCAGGCCTTTGGTTCACATTATTCCAGACTGTATTAATAATGATGAGGACACTGCTATACATCTCCCGCCCGCACCTCTCAGCTCCCGCTGCTACAAGACTACAACTCCCAGCGTGTCATCACTGTAAGGGCATGCTGGGACTTGTAGTCTTGCAACAGTTAGCAGACAGATGGGAGTTGTGTGGCACTGGCAGGTGAGAGGAGTGGGATGTATATCACTGCAGTGTCCCTGTAGCGAAGTGAGGGTAGCGGGGAGAAAGTATGTCGGAGCCCGGGCGGCAGTAGCTTTTCCTGCTCCATGTTGGAGCTGGAGTAAATATAGTCAATTTTTATGGCCGTTGTGACATTTTATTGCGCAGCTGCAACTGTCGCAGTTAATAAATACCTGACTAAAGCAAATCCATTTTGAAAAATTTACTACGTAAGCAACTTTGAATTTTCTTGCTTTTCTTGTTCTTCAAGCAAATTGTCACGCGAAAACACACGTAGTCGCAGTTGCGACAATTTTGCGACAATTATAGTAAAGAAAACCTGTCTAAACCCCTTGTTAAATGTCCCCCAATGTGATTTGTCACTGCTATGATAAAGATTACATGCAATAAATAAAGAAAAGTGGGCCTCCAAAATATGTTCCGTTGGTGAGCTTAAAGGGGTTGTGCGCTGCCCTGGCTTTCGGAGCTCCGCACGCAGCATCCGGAAGTTCATTACTCCGAACGCTGTGTGCGGGCTTCCGTGACGTAACCCCCGCCCCCTCTATCAAAGTCTATGGGAAGGGGGCGTGAAAGCGGTCGCGCCCCCTTCCCATAGACTTTCGCTGAGGGGGCGGGCGTGACGTCACTAGGGTCCGGGCGTGACATCACGCCCGGCGGCCATGAACACGAAAGCCCGCACACAGCGTTCGGAGTAATGAACTTCCGGATGCTGCGTGCGGAGCTCCAAAAGCCAGGGCAGCACACAACCCCTTTAAGTAACCCCAATGTAACCTTTTGCCTATCATTGACACTTCTAGGATAAAAAAATATGAAACATTGCCCAAGACGAATTCCAAGGTGCCAGGAAAGAACTTGTGAAACCTTTGTTTTTAAAAGGAAAGCATGGCAAAATATGAAAGGCAAGTCAAGCTTCATCTTACTTAAATGGTAAAGTCATTCATTGCCATGGAAATTAACTTAATCACAAATAGAGATGTCGCGAATTGTTCGCCGGCGAACAGTTCCCGGCAAATTTAGCATGTTCGCGTTCGCATTGCCGGGCGAACATATGTGAAGTTCAATCCGCCCCCTATACTTTAACATTGCAGTAAACTTTGACCCTGTGAGTCAGAGTCAGTGCAGCAGTGCCTCCCTTCCAGACCCTCCTACCTCTTGCACGAACGCCATTTTACCCTCATTCAGCATGCTGCAGGCTTAGGAAGTGGAGGGTCAGAGAAGCTGCTCCTGCTGCATAGGGAAAACGATAGCTAGGTTGCTGCTAGGTGGTGTATTCAGGGTCCTCTTTACTTCTAAAGCACTAGTGTAACATCTGCTTTAAGGACAGCACCCAAAAAAGCCCTTTTTAGGGCTGAAAGATATCAGTCTGTGTGTCTTGCAAAAGCTGGAGGCACCCTGGTTGATAGGGAACCGCTGGTTAAAAGGGGTACTACAGTATAAAATTTAAGTTCCTTCCAGCAACTAACTACTACAGTATTCAAAGGGCTGAAAGATATCAGTCCGTGTGTTTTGCAACAGCTGGAGGCACTCTGGTTGGGGGCCACTGCTTAAAAGGGGAACTCCGCTGGCAAGCTTTTTTTCTTTAAAGCAACTAACTACTACAATATTCAAAGGGCTGAAATATATCAGTCCGCGTGTTTTGCATCAGCTGGAGGCACCCTGGTTGGGGACGACTGCATAAAAGGGGAACTCCACTGGCAAGCTATTTTTCTTTAAAGCAAATAACTACTACAGTATTCAAAGGGCTGAAATATATCAGTCCGTGTGTTTTGCAACAGCTGGAGGCACCCTGGTTGGGGACCACTGCTTAAAAGGGGAACTCCGCTTTCAATCTTTTTTGCTCATTGTCACACTAGTGCAATTTATATTTGGTGTGACAGTTGTGCAAATAAAAAACAAAAACCTTTTTTGGCTGTTAAATAAAACCTGTCATCACTGTCAGTTCACGTCACAGATGCCATTTTTTTTTGCCTGCAGGGCAAATTGTGTCACCCTAGTGCAAATCACATTTGGTGTGACACTTGTGCAAATTTAACCAAAAAAAATGACAGACAGAGGAAGGCTACCCCGCAGGGGCCGTCGTGGTGCTGGGATTCCCTTTGGCCCTAGAATGGCCAGTGTTCAGAGGCCACGTACCCTGAACCCCCAAAATTCTGAGGACTTAGTTGACTGGCTATTACAAGACACCCAATCTACTACAGCTTTCGCTCGGAACCTTGACGCACCATCCTTCTCCCCCTCTAGCTAAGCTTTGGGCACCTCTCATGCTACCACTTGCCTGCCTGCCACCACCACCACCAACACTAGCACCACAACAGCTTTACTTGATCCGTCAGAGGAGTTATTTACACATCAGTTTGAAGACATGAGTGATGCGCAACCATTATTGCCAGAGGATGTAGTTAACAGGGATATGTCTCAGTCAGGCAGCATTACACACATGGACGTACGGTGTGATGATGATGTTGTACCCGCTGCTGCTTCCTTTCTTGAGGTATCAGATAGCGGTGAAAATGTTGATGATGACGATGTGTCCGTGGATGCCACGTGGGTGCCCGCTAGCTGCGACAATACCAAATTTTCCAGCCAGGTGTACATGCCTAATTTTTCTGGCCTCTGCTGCTGCACTTTTTCTGGTGCTGCAATTTTTCTGGCTGCTGCTACAGATGCAGCTGCTACATGTGCAGATGCGACAATACCAAATTTTTCATCCATGTGTACATGCCTAATTTTTCTGGCCTCTGCTGCTGCACCTTCTATGGTGCTACAATTTTTATGGCCGCTGCTACAGCTGCGACAATACCAAATTTTCCAGTCAGGTGCACATGCCTAATTTTTCTGGTACTCTCTGCTGACATCTCTGTCCATTTTAGCAACCTTGAATATTAGATGTATGCTAAGGGTAGCATGGTGGCTCAGAGGTTAGCACTGCTGCCTTGCAAATCCCACTATGTGCTGCCTCAAGGGGGGCTCTAACTATCTGCTGCCTAATATGGGGCAATCTTATGTGCTGTGTAAAGGGGAGCTCTAACTATGTGCTGCCTAACATGGGAAATCTGTGTGCTGCCTAAAGGGAGGCTCTAACTATGTACTGTCTAATATGGGGGAATCTATGTGCTGTCTAAAGGGGGCTAAAGCACATTATTTCAAACCATTTAGGAATGTTAGGTGATTTATGCCATTTATGGATTAAAACCAGACTCTGCATCAACTATGTAATTTTCCATGGGAGTTTTGCCATAGATCCCACTCCGGCACGCCACAGTGCAGGTGTTAGTCCCCTTGAAGCAACTTTTAAATCACTATTGTGGCCAGAAAGAGTCCCTGTGAGTTTTAGCTCAGAAGAAAGTGCTATCGAGGACAAGACATCTGAGATAAGAGCAGACTGGTTTCTTTCAAAAGGGAGTAGGGCTTGAACTCATTGTATTCTTCAGTTAATCATGGTCATCTCTAAGGAAACACATGCAGTCATCATTTCTTAATTTTTTATTTAAAAAAAAATATTTTCCATTATATCAACATACAGGTTTAAATAAAACAAGAACAGGATAAGATATCAAACCCCTCCAATTTCCCTCCAGACACTGCAAATTGGTCCTCAGTCCCAAATTACATGCAGTCATCATTGCTTTGCATTAAAAAAAAACTTAACAGACAAGGACATTGCTGCTCAAAAGATTTCCCCTAAATTAACCGTTTATTGGGTCATTAAGAACTTCAAGGATAGAGGTTCAATTGCTGTGAAGAAAGCTTCAGGGCACTCAAAAGTTCAACAAGTGCCAGGACTTTCTCCTAAAAAGGATTTGGTTACAGATTGCTTCAGTACCAGTACAGAGCTTGCTCAGGAATGGCAGCAGGCAAGTGTCAGTGCATTTACCCACATAGTGAGGTACAGGCTTTTGGAGTTGCCGGGTGCCAAGGCATACACAAGTACTTCTACATTATTCTCTAAAAATAGCCTATACTGCACTATATAAGAAATAAATAATGAAATATAATAATAATAATAATGATGTTCAGGAGTGCTTCTTTGAGATCTAAAATGCCCCGCAACTAGAAAATTCTGCTTGGGTTCATTGGCCTTTAAATTCAGAACTCAAGAACTACAACAGGTCAATCATAAGACAGCATAGGGACAAGACAGATTGTAGTGTTGTAATAAACAACAGTCCAACATAATGATGATTACCAGAATAATTTGATACATTTAATAACAAATTTTATAACATTAGCATATGATTACGTTACTCAGTCCCCTGCTATGCAATCAATGGTGTGTGTGCGTGTTTTTTAATACAATAATAGCAGAACTTTGTTGACTCCTCAAAGAACCCATCGTAATTTCATTAAAAAGATTGCAAAGATGGTTCCAAGACCCTTGTAAGTTGGAAATTCATAAGTTATCTTTTTTTTTTTTTTCTTACAGTCCAGGCCAATTCTGTTATGTTCCTGTGGTGTATGTTTCATATTACACTGCAGATAATTCTAAACAGCACATTTTATACTAGATTAAGTAGACAATGATATGTACAATAATTAAATCAGTTTTAATTTAAGAAGAAACTAAATGCATTTTATATAACAATACAGTCCTGTCCTTTATGATTGCTTGAGGACTATTACAGTTTTTACATAATTATCCTAAGGAGTTAAGAACGCAAACCATAATAGCAGGGTGAATTCTTATTTCCTTATCAGAATTATAATTACATGAAAAATCCATGAGAATAAAATTGGGGTTTATTTGGATTGGGAGTAGATATGCAGATGTTTCCAAAAAGTTGCAAGTAAAGTCTAAGACTAATGTTTGAATAATGTTTCACTTAATTCATTTTGACATACATTTGATTAAAATATAAAATACCCGTTACCAGACATCCAGTGACATCAGATTGTTAGACTACTGCAAGTATTTATGATCTAATATCATCTGTGATAACATTTTACAACATTGTCAAAGCCCTAAAATAGAGCTAAATAGTCCAGTGCTCATTGACAAGGAGATACATTATATAATGTAAGTCTTTATTTTCCAATACACATCACATACATATACACAAAACAAGAAAAATCCCAAGTTCTTTTACCCATTTTACTACCCAACCACCCACCCACCTGCCCCATGAGAACGTCTGACTCCCAAGAGGGGGAGAGAAAAAAAATTAGATTTTTCCAGGATTCATATTTATTTATCTCTCTATTCTCTACTCCAACCACTCCAGATCTTATTTATCCTTAACTGTTGCTTTTTCCCCCCCTTGTATGATATTTCATATTTCACAATTTTATTGACCAGATTCTTCCAGTGCCCACTACTTTCAGGGACCTCCGAAGACATCCAGACCCTCAAAATAAGTAATTTGGCACAAAAGAGATGTTTTCTTAATAGAGCACCTTGTCTCCTACTTCCTAAATACCCAGTAACACCTGTAAAGGAGAAAACTCATTGTCCACATGCAATCTAATTTTAATTTCCCCTAATATTTTCTACCAAAATGTATTTGGGAGATACATTATACTGGGAGCAGCTTTTGTGTCTTGCATTCATTTAAAGGTGTACTCCCCTGCCCCATCATTCGGGAACATTTTGTTCCAAATGCTTGGAGCGGGCAGTAGGGGTAGTGACGTCACGGCCATGCCCCTCGTGATGTCATGACATCACGACCCCAGCTGCCTGCACCCAGCATTCTAAATGAACGTCGGCTGTGGGACCCCTGCGATCAGACATCTTGTCTAGGGGTGGAGTACCCCTTTAATAGTAGCAAATAGCAAAAAATCGTTATCCCCTTTCGTGACCCAGCTAGCTTTGGTCTCCATGAACCAGTCCGTTTTTTCAAATCTAACATGTGTTTCTTTAAGTGGTAACAACTTTGGACTGCTTCCACCTGGCAAAGTGATTCACAGTTTTTTTGAGACATATTGTACTTTATATTAGTGGTAACATTTTTTGATACATGAAGCAATTTTTGTGAAAAACTCTAAAATATTTCTTGTGACGGATCCTAGAGTCACCCTATCTACTTGGATGGACTTTTGGACATCACTATTTGTACCCCTCAGTTGATGTGTCCAGTGATATAAAGCTCAGAGTTAAAATACTTTTATTTACTGTTTTCATACACTTTCTGTGCACAATACAACCTTTTGCACATGGTCTACCTTTTGCACACTGTTGACCTTTTGCACACTGTCCACCTCCTTTACACAATACACCTTTTGCACACTATCCACCTCCTTTACACAATACACATTTTGCACACGATCCACTTGTTGCACACGGTTCACCTTTTGTACAATACACTAATTCTACACATGCTTCTCCTTTTTGCACACAGTCCGACTTCTGCACACCTCCACCTTTTGCAATCAAGGCACTGTATAGGGAGAGCTAATCAACTTTATTGGATTATCTCCCAGACTCACCGTCACCTTTATTGTCTTTACTGACCCTTCCCCCTGTGATGTCCTTCCTATAAAAGAAGACACTTGTTCCTCAATAAAGAGTTCTGATTTTATACCTGAAGACTGGTGTTGCCTGGTTCTTTGGGTACAAGGATGCAATAATCTCTAGTTCTGCCTGGGGATATTGCCTGGGATATGCTGGGGCTTGTCATCAGGAAGGAGAAGTCACTTTTGGCGGAGTCAATCCGTCACATTTCTCTATGTTTGAAACTCTCTACTTGTAAGAGAAAAAGTCATGCCAAATAAATGTAATTTCCAATTCCCATCCACAACATGTCTACTTTATGCTGGCATCATTTGTTAAACATGTTTTTACTTTTTTACAACATTAGAAGGCTTATATTATTATCAACATTTTTTCAAATTTTCTACAAAAGTTAAAAATCAAATTTTTTTAGGAATACATGTGTGTGTGTGTGTATATATATATATATATATATATATATATATATATATATATATATATTATATAGGGAGAGAGAGAGCAAATTTGTGTAGCCGTATTAGTCCAGTGATGCAGATGCAAATCAAAAAATGTTGCAGTATCTTGTAATACCTTTTTTATTGGACTAACAGCATTTTGTAGAGACAAGCTTTCGGGATTCCTCCCTTTATAAAATCCTAAGCAAATCTAAGCTCACAAGCAGAAGACACAGGTTACATCTCACAAATATGCAGGGGTTAAGACAATAGATGTGGAGAATTCACACTAAGATGGGCCATAAATTGTCCTGCTATTGGAACATAAACTAAATAGATAAGGATGAGAAAAAGGGGGAGGGATGGAGGGGGGTGCAGGGGAGAGACTGATAATTAAGCATAATGTGAGATGCAAAAGAGAATTCAGTACAACACAGGTTATAAGAAATTTTGATAATGAGATAAAAAGCTCAAATCCACATTGAGTCCCCTGTTTATGAAATCAAAAAAACAGTATCATTTTGGCTTCAAATGTCTTTCTCTCTTGTGTGTTTTTGAAATTCCCTCTCAGTATCTTGATTGTAAGGTCATGTATGGAGTGGCCTGTTTGGGTAAATGGTGTCCAACTGGGGAGCAGTAGTCCTTTTCTTTATGGCGGTTGATGGAATGTCTGTGCAGATTTATCCTTTCGTTGAGTTTCCGGCCGGTTTAACCAATGTAGCATCCCATGTCACACTTGGTGCATTGTATCATGTAGTATTTATTCAAGGGCCGGATTGTATATGGCTACCAGTGTTACGCGTGGTCATGGTTGTATCTCTCTGTATTGTAGGAGGTGTTCCTGTGGTGTTTGAAGGGCGGAGTGTATTTTCCTATTGATGGTCCTTGGTTTGTATCCTTTTTGTTTGAATTTCTCAGACAGTGTTTGTAGATGCAGGTCTCTGTCATCAGGGTTGGAGCAGATGCGATGCTATCTGGTAGCTTGGTTGTATATGATGCCTTTCTTTATGTGTGAATGATGGAAACTGGATTTATGTAGATAGCTGGATCGGTCTGTGGGTTTTCTGTACACAGACATTTGTAGTGTGTTCCTGTTTATTGTGACAGTAGTGTCCAGGAAGTTCACACTTTCTGTAGAGAAGTCCATTTTGAGTTTGATAGATGGATTGAATGTGTTAACTAGTGATGAGCGGCATAGGCCATATTCGAATTTGCGATATTTCACGAATATATGGACTAATATTCGCCATATATTCACGAAATTCGCATATTTGTTATATTCGTTTTTTTGCGCATATGCGAAAATATGTGTGCATATTCGCGAATATTGAACCCTCCCTTCTTTAATGGTATAGGGAACTATGACTAGTGCATTAACTCTGTGATTTTTTGCCCATTGTTGTCTATGGGTATCTCAAGGCATGTAAAACAGTAAGATAAGCAGGACCGTCTCGGCAGCACAGTGGATGGGAGACCACCATGGGCTCGAGTCCCGGGGTGGGACAGCGTGTTACAGTGTTGTGGTTTAACTTTACTTTTCTGGAAATGCTGCTGAGTTGCCCATAGCAACCATATTGCTTCCTTCATTTTTCAGAGGCCTTTTCAAAAATGAAGGAAGCAATCTGATTGGTTGCTATGGACAACTGCACAACTCTTCCTTTACACTGGTTTTGATGAATCTCCCCCATAGAGGGAGATTTATCAAAACCTGTCCAGAGGAAAAGTTTCTGAGTTGCCCATAGCAACCAATCAGATTGCTTCTTTCATTTTTCAGAGACCTTTTCAAAAATGAAGGAAGCAATCTGATTGGTTGCTATGGACAACTGCACAACTCTTCCTCTACACAAAATGGTGTTGTTTTTTTTTAAATTTTGTCCCACAAATAATTTTATTTTTTGTTTTGCCATAGATTTTGTGGAGAAATGACTGATGTAATTACAAAGTAAAATTGGTAGCGCATAAAACAAGCCCTCATATAGCTCTGTAGGTGGAAAACTTAAAGCGTTATGATTTTTAGAAGGTGAGGAGGAAAAAACGAAAGTGCAAAAACAGAAAGACCTTAAAGGGTTAAACATAGAATGATTGCCAATTAAGAAATGCAGGAAATCCATATATAAAGAACACGTTTTCCATGTAAATTATGTGTATCATCTTTACTGAAGAAGGAGCCTATGGGGGCCCCAAAATGTGTCTAAACTGATGCAACAACAATGCTAATAAACCCATAATTGCCATGTTTACAAAGATCGAAATAAAAGTCCATCTAAACTGCTCTTGTCGTGCAATCCCTCCACGAGGCAAACATTAACAAACACTGACCCATCTCCAGCGCAAAGTCCCTGTGCTAACTTCACTCTGAGCAAGGATCCTCCCTGTGTCATCCAAAGGAGGTCTGCACGTAAGGATGGCTCATGGGGTCTCCACTAGCAGCCGCACTGAGTGCAAGAACCAGGGGAGGCTCGTGAACACAGGCCGGGTGAAAGGTGCATTGTACCACTGAATCTCCTATTGCAGGACTTGATTCCATTCCGAGCAGGTTGGTTGTATAACGAAAACCATAACTTAAAACGGCAGAGACTTTGCAGTTTTTTTTCCTTTTAGGAGATAAAGGACCACATTATTATATACATTGCAAGAACTAAAATATGAGCAAATATATGAACTAGAAGCATTTTCATTTACAGGAGCAATCTATTATTCAACATAGAACATTACCACAACAATATACTTTCCATATATTTACAGGCTCTGATTAGAATACAGTATAACATTTCTATAATGGTGGCAGTTTAACCCCTTAAGGACCACGGGTTTTTCCGTTTTTGCATTTTCATTTTTTCCTCCTCACCTTTAACCCCTTAACGACGCAGGACGTATATTTACGTCCTGCGCCGGCTCCCGCGATATGAAGCGGGATCGCGCCGCGATCCCGCATCATATCGCGTCGGTCCCGGCGCTAATCAACGGCCGGGACCCGCGGCTAATACCACACATCGCCGAACGCGGCGATGTGCGGTATTAACCCTTTAGAAGCGGCGGTCAAAGCTGACCGCCGCTTCTAAAGTGAAAGTGAAAGTGACCCGGCTGCTCAGTCGGGCTGTTCGGGACCGCTGCAGTGAAATCGCGGCGTCCCGAACAGCTGATCGGACACCGGGAGGGCTCTTACCTGCCTCCCCGGTGTCCGATCGACGAATGACTGCTCCGTGCCTGAGATCCAGGCAGGAGCAGTCAAGCGCCGATAATGCTGATCACAGGCGTGTTAATGCACGCCAGTGATCAGCATTAGAGATCAGTGTGTGCAGTGTTATAGGTCCCTATGGGACCTATAACACTGCAAAAAAAATGTAAAAAAAAAGTGTTAATAAAGGTCATTTAACCCCTTCCCTAATAAAAGTTTGAATCACCCCCCTTTTCCCATAAAAAAAATAAAACAGTGTAAAAAAATAAATAAATAAACATATGTGGTATCGCCGCGTGCGTAAATGTCCGAACTATAAAAATATATCATTAATTAAGCCGTACGGTCAATGGCGTACGCGCAAAAAAATTCCAAAGTCCAAAAAAGCGTATTTTGGTCACTTTTTATATCATTAAAAAATGAATAAAAAGTGATCAAAAAGTTCGATCAAAACAAAAATCATACTGATAAAAACTTCAGATCACGGCGCAAAAAATGAGTCCTCATACCACCCCATACGTGGAAAAATAAAAAAGTTATAGGGGTCAGAATATGACATTTTTAAACGTATAAATTTTCCTGCATGTAGTTATGATTTTTTCCAGAAGTGCGACAAAATCAAACCTATATAAGTAGGGTATCATTTTAACCGTATGGACCTACAGAATAATGATAAGGTGTAATTTTTACCTAAATATGCACTGTGTAGAAACGAAAGCCCCCAAAAGTTACAAAATGGCGTTTTTTTTTCGATTTTGTCGCACAATGATTTTTTTTTCCGTTTCGCCGTGCATTTTTGGGTAAAATGACTAATGTCACTGCAAAGTAGAATTGGCGATGCAAAAAATAAGCCATAATATGGATTTTTAGGTGGAAAATTGAAAGGGTTATGATTTTTAAAAGGTAAGGAGGAAAAAACGAAAGTGCAAAAACGGAAAAACCCTGAGTCCTTAAGGGGTTAAAAATCATAACCCTTTCAATTTTGCACCTAAAAATCCATATTATGGCTTATTTTTTGTGCCACCAATTCTACTTTGCGGTGACATCAGTCATTTTACCCAAAAATCTACGGTGAAACGAAAAAAAAAATCATTGTGCGACGAAATTGTAGAAAAAACGCAATTTTTTAACTTTTGGGGGCTTCTGTTTCTACGCAGTAAATTTTTTGGTAAAAATGACACCTTATCTTTATTCTGTAGGTCCATATGGTTAAAATTATACCCTACTTATATAGGCTTGATTTTGTCGTACTTCTGTAAAAAATCATAACTTCATGGAGAAAAATGTATACGTTTAAAATTGTCATCTTCTGACCCCTATTACTTTTTTATTTTTCTGAATATGGAGTAGTCTGATGGCTCATTTTTTGCGCCATGATCTGAAGTTTTTAGCGGTACCATTTTTGTATTGTTCGGACTTTTTGATAGCTTTTTATTCATTTTTTCATCATATAAAAAGCAACCAAAAATACGTTATTTTGGAATTTGGATTTTTTTTGCGCGCACGCCATTGACTGTGCGGTTTAATTAATGATATATTTTTATAGTTCGGACATTTACGCACGCGGCGATACCCCATAAGTTTATATTTATTTTTATTTACATGGTGTTTTTTTTTTTTATGGGAAAAGGGGGGTGATTTGAACTTTTATTACGAAAAGGGTTAAATCACATTTATTTACTTTTTTTTTACACTTTATTTTGCAGTGTTATAGCTCCCATAGGGACCTATAACACTGCACAAACTGATCTTTTACCCTGATCCCTGCAAAGCCATAGCTTTGCAGTGATCAGGGTTATCGGCGGTCGATTGCTCAAGCCTGAATCTCATGCTTGGAGCAATCAATCGCCGAGAGGACACGCCGGAGGCAGGTGAGAGGACCTCCGCTCGTGTCCCAGCTGATCGGGACACCGCATTTTCACTGCGGTGGTCCCGATCAGCCCTGCTGAGCAGCCAGGCAGGTTTTACTTTCGGTTTAGACGCGGCAATCAACTTTGAACGCGGCGTCTAAAGGGTTAATAGCACGCGGCCCCACTATCGCTGCCGCGCACTATTAGCCCCGGGTCCCGGTATCAGATACATGCCTGGACCGACCCGATATGACACGGGGTCACCACGTAATTCTTTTATTTTATAGTATTTTTTTTATATATGTATATGTCTCACCCACAAGGGCCATGTGGGTGCACTGCATTATAATACTTTTGTTATATTATCATATCTTGTGTTAAATAAACCTCTATAAATACATTTTCAACAAAAAATTTTTGTGCCCAAATATTACAAAGACCTTGAGCATCAGATATTTAGTTTTCATTTATTTCTTTTCACGCACCAAGGGTATAGGTGCACTTTCTAACTACTCCCGTCTTCTCATTGAGTTACATACAGAGAGACATCCCAGTATCCTGTTTTTTCTATTCCTTTAAAGGGGTTATCAACCACAACGTGATTATTGTATGTACCTACCAGACAGTAATGGACATGCTTAGGAAGGATCTGCGCTTGTCTTGGGGCTAAATGGCTATGGTGTGAGATTACCATCATGGTGTGGCTATCTTTTTGTGAACTGACTGTTTCCTGTTAGAGTTTGTTCTCTCAAACTACAAATCCCATCACTCAAACTACAAATCTCATAGTTTGAGGTCACGTTCCTCCCTCTCACACATCAGCCACCCCACCCATTGAAACACAAATGAGCGGCCTTCTATTCAAAAGACCAGTGTTTTCTGACCAGAGTGCCTCCAGCTGTTGCAAAAATACAAGACGTTGTAGAATGATCTCTTATCCAGCGGTCACTCCACCCATTGAAGCAGGACAGGCTCCCTGTCATCACCTGACTAGTGATGTAATGTCTTGGGCCACACTGCAACCTACGAAAACCTGAGACAACAGTAATTTTGTATGCTGTTAAAAATAAATATTACAGAATCACAGAAGAATTGCAAAACCACCATGAAACACGGGTACAGACACTATATTATGAACTACACTAACTAAATAAAAAATCCTGGAATACTCCTTTAAGTCATACAGGAACCTTAACCCCTTAACGACCACGGACGTATATTTACATCCGTGGCCGGCTCCCGATCTGTGAAGTGCGCTCAGAATCTGGGCGTGCTTCTTATCTGCAGGGTTCTGGTGCTATCAGCAACCAGGACTCGCGGCTAATACAGGACATCGACAATCGGGTTGATGTCCGGTATTAACCCTTTAGATGCCACGATCAAAGTTGATTGCGGCATCTAAAATGGGAGAAATCCATACCGGCTTGCTCAGCTGAACTGTTCGGGACCGCTGCGGTGAAATCGCAGCATCCTGAACAGCTCAGAGGACAGGGGGAGGTGCCTTACCTTCTTCCTGGCTGTCTGATCGGAGTTTGATTGCTCCAAGCCTCAAATCCAGGCATGAACAATCAAGCGCAGCAAACACTGATCAATGCATTCCTATGGCAATGCATTGAACAGTGCCTGCAATCAGTGTATGCAATGTTACAGCCCCTAGAGGGTTAATAAAGTTAATAAATGTGATTTAACCCCTTCCCTAATAAATATCAGAATCACCCCCCTTTTCCCATTAAAAAAAAGTGTGAAAATAAAAACAAACATGTGGTATTGCCGCGTGCATAAATGTCCGAACCATAAAAATATATTGTTAATTAAACCGCACTGTCAATGGCGTACGCGCAAAAAAATTCAAAAGTCCAAAATTGTGTATTTTTGGTCACTATTTATACCATAAAAATAAGTAAAAAGCGATCAAAAAGTCCGATCAAAACAAATATGGTACCGATAAAAACTGCAGATCACAGCGCAAAAAAAATTAGCCCTGTTTGTGGAAAAATAAAAAGTTATAGGGGTCAGAAGATGACCATTTTAAATATAATAATTTTCGTACATGTAGTTATGATTTTTCCCAAAAGTACGACAAATTTGGACCTATATAAGTAGGGTATTATTTTTAATCGTATGGACCTACAGAATAAAGAGAAGGTGTCATTTTTACCAAAAAATGTACTGCATAGAAACAGAAGTCCCCAAAAGTTACAAAATGGCGCTTTCTCTTAAATTTTGTCACACGATGATTTTCTTTTCCATTTTGCCGTCGATTTTTGGGAAAAATGACTCATGTCATTACAAAGTAGAATTGGTGGTGCAAAAAAAAAAAGCCATGATATGGATTTTTAGGTGCAAAATTGAAAGGGTTAGGATTTTTTTTTATGGAAGGAGGAAAAAACTAAAGTGCAAAAACTGAAAAAACGCTTGGTCAACTGGTGCCAGAAAGTTATACAGATTTGTAAATTGCTTCTATCAAAAAATCTTAATCCTTCCAGTACTTATCAGCTGCAGTATGCTCCTCAGGAAGTTGTATACTTCTTTTCAGTCTGACCACAGTGCTCTCTGCTGACACCTCTGTCCATGTCAGGAACTGTCCAGGGCAGGAGCAAATCCTCATAGCAAACCTATCCTGCTCTGGACAGTTCCTGACATGGACAGAGGTGTCAGCAGAGAGCACTGTGGTCAGACTGGAAAGAACTATAATCTAAAGAAAAAATAACAAATGGCAGGTTCTCAAGGACTGCTTGTAAATGAAAATGAGTGCATGGTTGGATGATGTGGGACTATAGATGTCAGTCAGTGATATGTGTCAGATGGATATGTAATGGTGTGAAAAAAAAATTTAATTAATTAATTAAATTAATAAAAAATAAATTATTGTGTTAGCTGAGAGGAGATGGTGGACTGTCATGAATGTGAAAGAAAAAATGGGGGAAAACTTAAATAAATAAATAATAATAAAAATGGGAAAAAATGGTTGCGTTAGCTGAGATAAAAAAAAATATCAAAGGGGGGGGGGGGATATAGAAAAATGCTAGATGTCCACCTCTAGGGGTTGGAGGAGTAGATTGGGCACAGGTGTATAAATCTTAGCTTGGGACTCTTACTGAAAGCTTGCTCTTCTGAGTGGTGCTGTGTAAGAGGGGGCGGGAAAGAGGAGTTTCAAAAACAGGAGTTTGAAAGCAGGAGGTAGAGATCGCTGTGAGTGTTAATTTCTGAACCCACAAAAAATTTGAAGTGTAATTTTGTCTGTTTTTCCCTATACATTAGTGAAATCCCCATAACTAGATGGCCTCCATGTTGGAAAATGCAGTCCAATGTACATCCTGTTCAATGTATGCAATCCGTGAACAACAGTTTGAGGGTGCATATTGTTGTGCGAGATGTGAGCTAGTTGTTCGTTTGGAAGCCCAGATCCTGCATCTAGAGGAGCGACTGGCAACAATGAGAAGCATTAACAACATGGAGAGGAGTCTCCTGCTCACTGAGCAGGCACTCTCGGGAGTAGAGGTGGGGGAGGACAGTGGGACGGAGTTGCAGGACAGTCAGGCAGTTAGCTGGGTTACAGTTAGAAAGTGGGGTAGGGGAAAAAGTGTCAGGGAGGCTAGTCCTGAACTGGCACACCCCAACAAGTTTGCCCGCTTGGCAGATGAGGGGGATGCCATTACAGAGCTAGCAGAACTGCAGCAGGACTCTACCTCTGACTGCCAGGGGGGTGTCTGCTCCAGTAAGGAGGGAGGGAGGAGTACAGGGCAGGGCAGACAGGTACTAGTGGTGGGGGACTCAATTATTAGGGGGACAGACAGGGCGATCTGTCACAAAGACCGGGATCGCCGAACAGTGTGTTGTCAGCCTGGCGCACGAGTTCGGCACATCGCAGATCGGGTTGACAGGTTGCTGGGCGGGGCTGGAGAGGACCCAGCAGTCATGGTACATATTGGCACCAATGACAAAGTAAGAGGTAGGTGGAGTGTCCTTAAAAATGATTTCAGGGACTTAGGCCCCAAGCTTAAGGCAAGGACCTCCAAGGTAGTATTTTCTGAAATACTGCCAGTACCACGAGCCGCACCAGAGAGGCAGCGGGAGATCAGGGAGGTAAACAAGTGGCTCAGAAGCTGGTGTAGGAAGGAGGGGTTTGGGTTCATAGAGAACTGGGCTGACTTCGCTGTCGGTTACCGGCTCTACCGTAGGGATGGGCTGCACCTCAATGGGGAGGGTGCAGCTGTGCTTGGGGAAAAGATGGCTAGAAGGGTGGCTGAGTGTTTAAACTAGGGACTTGGGGGGAGGGAACCTACAGCAAAGAGTGGGACGATAGTGTAGATAGAGAGGTGGGAATTATAAATGTACCTGGGGGTGGTTAGAATAGTTAATAGGAATAGGCTTCATAGGAAAACAAAACTTACATCCTTGACCGCAGGAAAGGCAGGGGAAGAGAAGTGGACAGCGACGGCCTCTCTCCCCCTGCCTTTCCTGGGGGTGTATCGGCGTATAACACACACATAGACTTTAGGCTAAAAATTTTAGCCTAAAAAGTGTGTGTTATACGCCGATAAATACGGTAACTTTCTGGCACCAGTTAATTTGAAAAAAATAAATAAAAGGTTTTCCTCCTTAGTACTTCTTTAAAATATGACTGGGGAATATAAATCAAGCCAGAAAGTTATCCATCTGTAGACAATTGTCAGTACAGAGCAGGGTACAGGACAGCTAGCAGAGAGGCCTTTGATATGGGGCTTGGGTGGGTAGTTTGTGTCATTGAGCCCACCACCAAACTGTTATATGGACTAATACGGCCCAAGCAATGTTCCATGAAATAAAGTATGCAAACTACCGTATTTATCGGGGTACACCACGCACCGGCCTATAACATGCACCCTCATTTTACCAAGGATATTTGGGTGAAAAAAGTTTTTTACCCAAATATCCATGGTAAAATTAGGGTGCGTGTGTGCGTGTGTATACCCCGATATACCCCCAGGAAAGGCAGGGGGAGAGAGGCCGTCGCTGCCCGCTTCTCTTCCCCTGCCTTTCCTGGGGTCTAGAGCCGTGCTGCTGGCCCTTCTCTCCCCCTGGCTATCGGCGCCGCTGCCCTTTCTGCCCCCCTGACTATCGGTACCGGCGCCCCATTGCCGGCGCCGATAGCCAGGGGGAGAGAAGCGGCGCCGACAGCCAGGGGGAGAGAAGGGGCAGCGGCACCCATTGCCGGCACCGCTGCCCCGTTGCCTCCCCCCATCCCCGGTGGCATAATTACCTGGGTCGGGTCCGCGCTGCTCCAGGCCTCCGGCATGCGTCGTGCGGCCGTGCAGCGCATAGCAGCGACGAAGGGGACGCACGCCGGAGGCCTACAGCAGCGCGGACCCGACCCAGGTAATTATGCCACCGGGGATGGGGGGAGGCAACGGGGCAGCGGCACCGGCAATGGGTGCCGCTGCCCCTTCTCTCCCCCTGGCTATCGATAGCCAGGGGGTGAGAAGGGCCGGCAGCAGGGCTCTAGACCCCAGGGAAGGCAGGGGGAGAGAAGCGGGCAGCGACGGCCTCTCTCCCCCTGCCTTTCCTGGGGCGGTATCGGCGTATAACACGCACATAGACTTTAGGCTAAAAATTTTAGCCTAAAAAGTGCGTGTTATACGCCGATAAATACGGTACCTTTCCACCAGATGAAGAAGAGTTTTCTACCACCTCTGGCAGGTACTACAGCCTCCCTTTAAGTCATATTTAATATCCAAAAACTAATAATTAAAGGCTCTTTAATATTAATTTTACTTTCCATAGGTGGCAGCAGAGAGCAAGCTCCTTTAGACCTAGTGAAGAGTTATTGTGCACTAAAATCACATAAATGCATTTTTTTTTTGACAAGCCAAAACCTAATACTGAAAAAAAAAAAAAAAAACACTCTGTGAAGAAAGTCTAAGGGAGATTTCCTGGGAAAAGTATGGCATTGTTTCTAAATAAAAATACACCAGTTTAGTGTAAGCCTGAGCCACCCTTTTGAAAATTGTCACTTATGTTTTGCTTCAAATTAATATATGAATAAATATGTAAAAGTTGTGTCATGCAAATGTGTACAAAATCTGGTGAACATAAAAAAACTACCTCTCCTGTGGGAAAAGGATGCTGTCCATCAAATATTGTATTTAACTTAACATAAAACACTGTAATATAGATTGAAAGCAGTTTACTTCATTTCATCATAACTTACATTATTCTTGATGAATTGAAACCGTGAGAATTTTTCTGTTTCCAAGCTCTGAGAAGTACAAAAACAGACCTCGCTGAGAGATTCATTCCTCCAGGGATACTTTAAGAATATTATGTACAGAATACTTACTATTTTAAAACATGCCCTTCATTTATAGTTAATGAATATCTACTGAGATGATGATAAGATATTGATTGCTACAACAAGAAAGCTATATCCCAAAGCACCCACTAATCCTCTTTGCTTAGTACTGGCTATGAGCTTTTCAACTCCCAAATTAATTGCTAATATATCATGTACAAGACATTCGAAAAGTCTTTAAGAACCTTTTACTTTTTCACATTTTGTTATATTGCAGCCTTTTGTTAAAATAACAAAAAATATTATCAAGATTTCCCCCATCATTCGGCCCTCAATGCCCCAGAATGAAAGTGAACAAGAATGTTTGAAATCTTAGTTTTTCCTTTTCTAAAAAAACTACTAAAAAAATGCATTGACAAGTATTCAGACCCTTTACTCAATTTATATATATATATATATATATATATATATATATATATATATATATATAAAACTCAATGGCCGAGATTTATCAAACTGTGCGAGAGAAAAAGCAGAGTGCTTTTTTCACAGCAACCAATCACAGTTCAGCTTTCACTTTACCCTTTACCAGAACTCATTAGCTGAGCTGTGATTGGTTGCTGTGGAAAAATCACTCCACTTTTTCTCTCACACAGTTTGATAAATCTGGTCCAATGTGTGTATGTATGTGCGTATGTTCCAGCATCACGTCCAAACGGCTAAAGATATTAACATGAAACTTGGCACACATGTTACTTATATGTCAACAACAAACATAGGATAGGTGATTTAACCCTTACTCAACCCCATTTGCCAGGGTCGGGTTTTTTTTTAAGGTCCCATACAAGTCTATGGGAAATATATGTTACTGCATAACTTCCAAACGGCTGGAGATATTATGATAATACTTGGTCACATGTTACTTATATGTCCACTTAAAATAAAGGATAGTTAATTTAACCCTTAACTACCCCCAGGGTCAGGGTTTTTGTTAAAATTCCCATGCAAATCAATGGGAAATGTATGTTCCCACATAACTTCCGTACGGCTGTAGATATTTTAATACCTGGTACACATATTACGGGTCGGGATAGGAGGTTGGGATAGGAAGTCGGAATAGGAGGTCGGGATAGGAGGATGGGAGAGGAGGTCGGGATAGGAGGTCAAGATAGGAGGTCGAGATAGGAGATCGGGATAGGAGGACGGTATAGGAGGATGGGATAGAAGGTTGGGATAGGAGGTCGAGATAGGAGGATGGGATAGGAGGTCGGGATAGGAGGTTGGGATACGAGGTCGGGATAGGAGGTCGGGATAGGAGGTCAAGATAGGAGGTCGAGATAGGAGGTTGGGATAGGAGGTCGGGATAGGAGGTCAGGATAGGAGGTCAGGATAGGAGGTCAAGATAGGAGGATTGAATAGGAGGTCGGGATAGGAGGTCGGGATAGGAGGTTGGGGTAGGAGAACGGGATAGGAGGTCAGGATATAAGGACGGGATATGGGGTTGGGATATGACAACAATATATGAGGATGGGATATGAAGTCAAAAGCTTCCTCTGTTGATTTTCCTCCACAACAAGGATTAGGAAGTAAAAACCGGGCAATGCCGGGTACTCCGCTAGTACTTACTAAAAGCTCCTTGGGCAGTGATTACAGCCTCCAGTCTTTTTGGGTATGAATCTACACCCTGACTAATCTCCGTATCCCAACCACTAATGCACACCCCCACAGCCTAAAGCTTTGCTGTAGAAATGGTATTGGGCAGGTAACAGGCAGTGCCTGGTTTCTTTCAAGCATAACACTTAGAATTGAGGTCAGACAGTTTCATCTTGGTTCCACTGGCCGAAAGAAACTTGGTTCTTATGCATTTTTGCAATCTCCAGGAAATCTTTCATGGGTCTTTTTTTCTGGCTTCTCTGCCATAAAGCCCAGATTAGTGGAGGCTGTAGTGATGGTTGAACATCTGGATGGTTCCCCCATCTACACAGAATATTTGGATCTCAGCCAGAACTGACTGTTGCTTTCTTGATCATATCAAGGCCCCTTTTTCCTGATCACTTAGTTTGATGAGGTGACCAGTTGTAGAAAGAGTCTTGGTTGCTTCAAACTTCTTCCATTTAAGAATTATGGAGGCCATTGTGCTCTTTTCCGAAGGGTCAGTGTAGCAGAATTTTTTTATAGTCTTCTCCAGATCTGTAAGGGTATATTCACACAGCAGAATTTCCACATGCGGAATTCCGCAGGGAATCGGATCCTTAAACGAACACCTTAGCCAGTGGGTGGACTCAGTTTTGAAACCTTTGGTTCCTCTCTGTCCTAGTTACATCAAGGACTCACAACATTTGTTGTCCATTGTGAGCCAGGCCAGTTGGAAATCTTCCTATTCCTGGCTCACACTGGACATTGAGTCATTATACTCATCTCTACCACATCATCTGTCTATTATGGCCGTCAATTTTATTATGTCCACGTTTTCCAATTTCAGTCCACAATTGCAGAATTTTGTTACAGAGGCTTTACAATACTTATTATCTCATAATTTCTTTTCCTTTGATGGGGATTTTTTTATCCCAAAAACGGGCGCTTCTATGGGTGCAAAAGCCTCACCTTCAATTGCCAACATTTTTGTTTTTTGGTGGGAGCTGCATTACATTTTTTGCAAAAATAATCCCTTTCATAAGGATATAGCCTATTTTGGCAGATTTGTGGATGAAAACGTTATAATCTGGACTTCAGATGAATCTAGGGTCACTCAATTTGTTGCTTACATTAACAATAACCCATTTAACCTATGGTTTTCTTTATCATGAGATAACTAAAATTGTGAAAAAATATCTACCTAATTTGTATCAAGACCCTATTCTGGCCAAATTTACACGGGGCGGTTGTAGGTTTTCTTCCAGACGTGCTCCAACATTAGGTAACATGCTATCCCCTAGTATGTTTTCTACTAGCAGCGGAACAAGTCCCACCTGGTTGCAAATTAAAGGCTTTTTTAAATGCGAAATGTCCCACTGTGTGGTATGCAAACATGCACAGGTCACTAAAGAAATTAAAAGTGATAATATTAAAAACAGTTTTCCTATCCGTTCCTTCATTAATTTTCAAACTACATTGACAGTATATGTCATTCGGTGTTTGGCGTGTAAAGTCATGTATGTAAGTTGTACCATACGGCCATTGAAAAAACACATCCAAGAACACATTCGAGCCGCAATTAATCCGCACCATGTGAACATGTCTGGTGCCTCTAGGCACTTTCGAGATGTCCATCATGGAGATGTTTCAGACTTGGCGTTTTGCGGTATCGAATGTGTTCTTAGACCAGAGAGAGGTGGTGACCGTATGAAACTTTTACGTAATAGGGAAGTGTTTTGGATACATAATCTTCAAACAGCTCAACCCTATGGCTTGAACTTGAGAAGTGATCTCCTCTTGCACTATTAGCTATTATACATAGAATATTTACATTTTCTACATAGTGCGGTTTTCCTGCATTTTTTTTTCTTCTAGAGTTTTTCATTTTTAGATTGCTATGTAAGGTGTATTTTTTCTTCTTTTCTATAGCATTTTTGATATTGATATATTTCTTAAAGTATTAAATATATTGTAATATTTTCGCAGCTGTATACCAGGTTCAAGTGTTATATTTGTTTAGGTGTAGTTAAAACATTTGTTGGACTGAGTCCTGACTCCAACCCTCCTCAGTCAAACTCCCATATATACCTGGCTATCACCTGTATGTAATGTGCTAAGACGAAGGGTGTATACCCAAAACGCGTCCACGCCTTTTTTTTTGTGAGTTGTTTGATGGCTGTTATCCTGCTTGCATGCGGTTTTATGGGATCCGAATAAAAGTTTCTACATCGTTACCACTGGCTACCTTTGGTGATTCGTTGCTGTTCCCTGGAGTACACAGCCGTGTTGGGGGTCCAGAGAGCTGACCATCTCCTGTCCTTAAAGCATAATGTACTTCAATGGGATTTGGTACTCCCATTTACAATTCAGAATGTCCCCATGAGGATTCCGCACAAAATCTGCACAAGCCAGAAGCCACCTGAATGAATATGGACACAGAATTGGTGCGGATATGTGGAAATTCTGCTGTGTGAATATAGCTTAACTAAACACAATCCTGTCTCTGAGCTCTACAGGCAGTTCCTTCCACCTCCTGGCTTGGTTTTTGCTCTGGTATTCATTTTAAGCTGTGAGACCTTATGGAGACAGGGGTGTGTCTTTCCAAATAATGTCACAATTCCAAAAGACAAAATAGAAAGATAAAGTCGGCACTACCTTAGCCCCTTGGCTCAAAGCGATGCAGTCCTGGCAACAGCTGCAGGTCCCCTGGTGGTGCTACGCTTACATGTCAGAGAAATCTAAAATGAGGTCTGTAGAAGCACACGAGATGTGTTCACTGCATGAAGTATTGAAGCTCCAGCTTCCTCACTAATTTAGAAGTGTCTTTTTGATGTTTCAAGAATAAAAGAATTTGTTTGCATCCACCGGAGATTGAATTTACCACTTTAGACATGTAACCCAGATATGTCAAATGTTTTATGTTTTAAATATTTTATAAATTTTCAATGATACACAAATAACATATACCATAATAAACAAACAAATAAGAACCCAACCCTTCTTACATACAACTACATCCAACCTCTTTCGTACCATTCTAACCGCTACCCCCTTCACTTTACCTTTAAAATCTAATTTTCTCCACCTGGCTTAGTTGCTCTATAAAGTATTCCCACACTTCACAATATCTAAATTCAGCTTTAACATTTTCCAGTCTTCCTAATCTTAATTTTTCCATAGCACATATTTGTTTGACGGATGCTATTACCTGAGGGATATCTGGTGAATTTAGTTTTTTCCAACACCTTGCGATAGCATTCCTTGTTGCTGAAAGTGTATGAAAAATTATAGTAGTTTCAGTTAATGATGTTTCTTCTAAACCCAATGATAATAATGCTAATCCAGGACCACATTTAATAATTGCTTCTCTCCCTACTAATTTTATCAATAGTATAAAAGTCTTTCTCCGTAGCCCTTGTATCCCTGTGCACTCCCACTAAATATGCATTAATGAACCAATCTCAGTTTTACATCTCCAGCATATGGCCAGCTTAGTATTAAACTTGGCCAGTTTAGCCGGGGTAAAGTACCATCGATATAATAATTTGCAAGAGGACTCTAGGTGAGATACACAATGTGAAACTTTAGATGCAATGGAGAATATCTTATACCATGATACATCAGAAATGGGATACCCTAAATCATTTTCCCACTTATTTTGAACAATTTTCTCGGACATGATGTTAACTGTAGGGCTTTATATGCTTTGGATATTCCTCCCTTTTTCTTTTTAAATTCCATAAAGTAAACCTCCCTTTATCCTCTCCCCATTTAAAGGAGTTTGCACAATGACATACCTGGAGATACTTAAAAAAATGTCCTTGGAAAATATTCGAAAACATTTAATGATAGATTTAAAAGGCAATAAAGAACCTCTCTCACTCATTTCTCCCAGAGTATTAATACCTTTACTAACCCAGTTTGACAAATTAGCTCCTGGAAGTAAATTTTGAATAAGGGCAATAGAGACATCATTAAGTTTCAAGGGGCACAGAACCTGATGTTTAAAAGTAGAGATGAGTGAATCGAATCTGAAGAATTCAAATTCGTTACGAATTTCATGAAAAATTGGATTCGCAACAAATGCGAATATTACCGCGATTCTATTGCGGGAATCGCTTCATTAAACTCCATTTAGTGCGGTCCAGGCTACAGGGCATCTAAAATGGCAAATCCACATGTGAGAACATGGGGCAAGGAATCCTGGGAAGGCGGGAACAAGGGTAGGCAGGATGACCCTGAATCACATGCAGGATGCAGCCTATCAGCAACCAGTCACCCCTGTGATGTCACAGCCCTATATAATCAGCAGCCATATTCTGGTTAATCACTTCATCCTTTCACTGTAGAGCGATAGGACAGACAGTGCTGTGTGT
Organism: Hyla sarda; assembly: GCF_029499605.1. Lineage (NCBI taxonomy): Eukaryota > Metazoa > Chordata > Amphibia > Anura > Hylidae > Hyla > Hyla sarda. The sequence goes on from NC_079190.1 coordinate 439,486,070, forward strand.
TACACAGAAAAGCTTTTTCCAGCAGCGTTTCACCTCCTAGTCACGTCAGCATTTTGGTGGACAGAAAGCAATGCATTTTTCACAGAATTTCTTTTTTTACTGCAGCGATTAATCTCCCAGTCACTTTCTACAGCATTGTATTACAAAGAGGGGCAGAGAGCTGTGTGTTGCTTCATACGTTTGAACAAGCTGACTCAGCTGAAGAAAAGTTAGGAGAGGAGGGAGGAACATGCTTTTAGCACAACTCTGTGTTTTTGATCCACAACAAATGGTCTGCTGGTTCTACTAGTTTGTAGACGGTATAATACATACACAGAAGGCCATTCCTAATAGTCTAAAGAGAGAGTGCAATTTTGGGTTTAGTACACAGCGACTGTGTGCTGCAGCACTCTTGTGTACTGCTGGTGTTGTGCACAAATACTTATTTAAGTGTACTGTAGCACATTTTTCTGCCCTCATAAGTGCATACCACATATATACATCTAAGTAGTGTACTATTTTGTACCTGTTAACCTGTCAAGGGCCTAGATACTGTGAAAGGCCAGGTAAAGGTACTCACCAGCCGGTGTTGTACTCAAATACTTCTTTACGTGTACTGTATCGCATTTTTCTGCCCTCATAGGTGCATACCACATACCTACATCTAAGTGGTGTACAATTTTGTACCTGTTAAACTATCAAGGGCCTAGATACTATGAAAGTCCAGGCAAAAGTAATTACCAGCTGTTGTGTAACTCAAGTACTTTTTTTAAGCATACTGTAGTGTATTTTTCTGCCCTCATAAGTGCATACAACATACCTACATCTAAGTGGTGTATTATTTTGTACCTGTAAAACTCTCAAGGGCCTAGATACTGTGAAAGTATGCGTTTTCCCATAATATCAGCTCAGGTGTTTTGGCCCTACCTAATTGTGTTTCTATTAACACCCAGTGCTTATCTAGTTCCTTTTGCCATAACTTCTGTATCTGGGTAAGTAAGGTTGCTTGATAGTAGGCTAGAAGGTCTGGGCATCCCCCTTCCTTGATCTAACGACATAGTATTTGAGAGGCGGTTCTAGGTCTCTTATCTTGCAAAATATATCTCTAAATAATTGCTTGTAGGGTCTTAATCACATGTCTGGGAAACTGAATAGGTAAATTACGGAAGAGATACAACATTTTATGTAATAAAACCATTTTTGTTATCGGTATCCTCCCCAACCAAGCAACTTAGAGAGGAAGTTAATTTAATGCCTAAGTATGTTAGGAAATCCCCAGCCTGTACAGAGGCATATTTCGCTTCTAGCTGGGTTCTAATTTTCCCACTTATTCTTAAAGGGAAAATGGTTGATTTAGTAGTGTTCAGTTTATAATAGCTTACTTTACTAAAGCTTGACAGAACCGGGTTTGTACATGAGATGAGAATGTCGTTTGCAAACAAGTTTATACGATGATCGCTTATTCCGACAGGGATACTACCTATCCCTTCCAACTCCTGGATCTGCTGGGCCAACGGCTCTATTGCCAAAACAAATAACAGTAGGGACAAGGTGCACCCCTGTCGCGTACCATTTGAGATTAGAAACCTAATTGATATTGCTCCCTTTGCCCACACTCTAGAGGTAGGTGCAGAGTAGAGGCCCATTGTTGCCGAGATCAATATGGGGAGAAAAACATATTTCTCCAAGACTGCTCTCAGATACCTCTAGTGGACGCGATTGAATGCCTTCTCCGTGTCCAAGCCAAGCAGGAGGGAAGGCACTCGACCGCACACCGCCTCATCTATAGGATTCAACAATCTTCTAGTCCCATCCGATGATTGGCGACCCTTCACAAATCCCACCTGATCCATATGGATCAGGTTGGGGAGAATTCCCAATAATCCTGCTGCCAATGTTTTAGCATATATTTTATTATTTCTGTTTAGCAGGGAGATTGGTCTGTAGTTTTCTGGGGAGGAACAATCTTTCCCTTCTTTTGTAAGCATGGTTACTAGAGATGAGCAAATAAAAAAAAAAATTTGTACGATTTGCAGATTTTTTCGAAAACATTTGGTTCGGGTCAAATTTATTTGCGGCAAATTTCTATTAAAAATGGCTATTTCTGGCCTACAGAGAGCCTCAATAGGGGTGTAGAACACTTTGCTTTATCCTAACACGCATAGGGAGTGTGCTTTGTTAGTGAAATAATACTGTTATTCAGTGGGATATGCAGATTACAGGCAACGCTATTAGAATCACTGCCACAGATCATCTGGATGTGGCAGATTTTCAAGGTAATTTTCATTTAATTTAACTAAAATCTATTTAAATTTTTTGATTACCCAATCTGGTGAGCATTGAGCTGGCGGTCCGCTGCGTGGCGAGCTACCACCTGTTCCAGGCCCTGCCTCTCAGTTCACCCCCATACTCTGAGTGTCCACTTGAAAAGGGAGGGACTGCAGTACCAACAACTTGGACAGGAGCACATCCAGCTTCTCTGCCATTGGATAAGTGGGCACATAAAGCTAGAAGTGGCTGCAGTGAAAAAGCTTGTACTTGTATCTTAAAATTGAGCTGGCAGTCCTCTGCCAGGTGAGATACCACCTGTTCCAGCCCCTGCCTCTCAGCGCCCCTCTGACTGTGAATGTTTCATTTAATCAGTTATGGTTCATTGTTATCGCTTCAAGCTGTTTCATTGGATTCTTGTGATAATTCCACAGGTAATATAACGTCGACAACCATAGGGACTCAGTCTTGAAAAGATTGCATAGATTTTACATTACATTCCCAAGTTTAATGTCCTGGTGTGTACATTGAACTAATACAGTATGACAAAACCCAAACTAACAAGGAGTCACATGGTGGAACAATGACAGAGCCTAGAGGTGGCAGCAACACGAGGAGACCATAATCTGGCAGAATGACACAGCCTGGAGTTGGCGGCAGCATGAGGAGACCATAGGGCTTTACAATCCCTAAGATTAAAAAATGAATTTTCAAATTTAAATTGAAGATTTATGGTAGCTAGTGGTACCATAAAAATGTGTAGGTAATGACACAGGCCCAGCAGCATCAGTAAACCATTTAGTTGCTTAATCATACAGCCTGGAGCTGGCAGCAGCATGTGGAGACCATATAGTTGCTGAATGGCAAAGCCTGGAGTTGGCGGCAGATGAGGAGACCATATAGTGGCTCAATGGCACAGCCTGAAGGTGGCGGCAGCATGAGTAGAACATATAGATGCTGAATGGCACAACCTGGAGTTGGCGACAGATGAGGAGAACAAATAGTGGCTGAATGGGACAGCCTGAAGTTGGCAGCAGCATGAGTAGAACATATAATTTCTGAATGGCACAGCCTGGAGTTGGCGGCAGATGAGGAGACCACATAGGGGCTGAATGGCAAATCCTGGAGTTGGTGGCAGATGAGGAGACCCTATAGAGGCTGAATGGCACAGCCTGGAGTTGGCGGCAGCATGAGTAGAACAGATAGTTGCTGAATGGCACATCCTGGAGTTGGCGGCAGATGAGGAGACCATATAGTGCCTGAATGACACCTGCCTGGAGTTGGCGGCAGATGAGGAGACCATATAGTGGCTGAATGGCACAGCCTGGAGTTGGTGGCAGATGAGGAAAACATATAGTGGCTGAATGGCAAAGCCTGGAGTTGGCGGCAGATGAGGAGACCATATAGTGGCTGAATGGCACTGCCATGAGTTGACGGCAGCATAAGTGGAACATATAGTGGCTGAATGGCACAGCCTGGAGTTGGCAGAAGCATGATGAGACAATATAGTGGCTGAATGAGACAGCCTGGAGGTGGCATTAGCAACATCAGGAGTTCTGAAAGTGACCCGGTGACAGAGTGGTGCGGTGGGGGACAATTCCAGTACCCGGTGACGAAGGTCGGTGAAAAAAGATCTGATGCAGAGGGATGTTTGTTACTAGGGAGCAGCGCCTTAAATCTGTTTGGCACTATACATATTTGTAAAGTGTTGGTGTGGCACCATGGTCAATCTACTCTGATGCATCAGGCATTGTTGGGTTGAAATCCTGGCTGATCCATGCCTAATTCATCTTCACAAAGGTCAGCCTCTCCACATTTTTCGTGGACAGAGGAGTTCTCCTTGGGGTGACAATGGCCCCCACTAAACTAAACACCCGCCCTGATGGCACACTACTGGCCGAGCAGGACAGCTTTTCCAGGGCAAACTCTGCTAGTTGAGGCCGCAAATCAAGTTTGGCTGCTTTTCCCATTGTCAGTCACCATGGCTCACATTTCCAGTTTTCGTGGAGTAAGCCATACTCCCATTTCTTTATAAATGACTTTTAGAAATTCCTCCCCTGTGTGACTTTGTTCGCCAAGGCAAACCATGTGAAGAACAGCTTGACACCGCCGTGCCCTGCACACAGCGGAAGGGGCACTGAGACTTGTCTGTGCAGTGGAGGATGAGGACACGTTGGAGGATGAGGAGGCGGAGTCGCACACTATCACAGGACCAACGGCCTGAGAACGTGGAGGAGGAAGCGGCTTGACCTGTCAAGTTGGTGTTGTGGCTGTGCAGGAACCACATTCACCCATTGAGCCATAAAGGAAATGTATTGTCCCTGACCATAGTTACAGCTCCAGACTACAGCGCTGCCCTGCACTTTGGTACACACCGAAAGGCTCAAGGATTGGCCCACCTTCTCTTCCATAAAATTGTGCAGGGCTGGTACTGCCTTCTTAGCAAAGAAATTATGGCTTGGCACTCTCCACCTCGGCTCGTAACAAGCCATCAGTTCTCTGACAGGTGCAAAGTCCACCACTTGAAAAGGGAGGAACTGCAGTACCGGCAACTTGGACAGGAGCACATCCAGCTTCTGCGCCGTTGGATGAGTGGGCGCATACTGTTGTCTCTTGGACATGGCTTCACCGATGGATTGCTGGTGGAATGACTGACTAAAAGTAGGAGGAGCAGAAGCATCTGGAGTAACAGAATGAGGGTGTGACACACTGCTCCCTTCTGCTGGGCTGGTGGAGCCTTGGCTGGCTGATAGAGGGAGCCGCGTGCCACTGGGGAATGCCGCAGGCTGGTTTTGTGTCGCACCAAGTGGAGGCCCATTCTGGCGACATTCTCCGGTTCACTCATTCCGTTCAGTTACATCCTTGCGTCCACACACCCACCTTTACCTCCATACGTGCACTTCGTATTTCTTATTGATGGGATGCTCAGGTGCCCAAGGGGGGTGCAGCGGTGCAATATGTATGTCAGAGAATTGAGATGGGAATGCAGTCATGGCTCTCTCAGTGTCCGGTGTGGTTTGATGCGCAGTGTCCTTCACTCACTCCTATGGAAGAGGAGAATGGGCCATGTCGCCAAAATGGGCCTCCACTCGGTGTGACACAAAACCGGTATGCTAGATGGAACGGATGTCCCGCTCCACAGCAACGCTCCGAAACAAGTTGACAACCCCACCCCCATGATACACCAGTATAACTGGTATATACAAGCACTATTGGGACAAGGCAAGGCTGACAGAAAGGGATTGCCAGGACTCAAGATGGCGCACAGTCCGACAACACAACCGGGCGCATGCGCGAACTCCATGTGCATTTGTTTACTATGAAGTCATTTCTGGCGCAGACCGGAAATGTAGAGAAGACGGATGTGTGATGTGCTGGATGGCGTCCTCGTGTACTCGGGCAAGTGGAAGATGCGTGATGAAACTCCTCCCTCCAGGAAGGTACACTAATCACGTTTGTCACATGTTCACTATCTATGGACTTATATATGATTTGCGGACTATTTTTATATTTACATTTTTGCACAAGAGTTCTTTTTCATATGTGGTAGGCGCCTGATGTATATGATGTGTTTTATTTTTGCCCTGCGACTTTTGAACATCTATACACTGTAATGTTCCGCACTTAATTGTAAACAATTATGACACTAATTGTATGACCCCTGTACCCTATATATATCCTGCACCTTGTACTAGTCACTGCTTGACAAAGGCCGTGCGAGACGGCTGAAACGTCGCTCTTTAGATGTTTGGTTGAATAAAAGCCATTCACTATTTCCACGAAACTTGAGTGCTGCTGTTTCTTCATTGGATTCCTCCACATCTTGGCTGGGAAGTAGCTGCTGACTGTCCTCTATTAGATCATCCTCACTGAACCAACAGCATAAGATACTTCTTTAGGGGAGGGAAGAGCATAGAACAGAGGCAATGGGAGGACAGGGACTGCTCCCGGGCCTTACCAACTGAGGGTTGTGTCTGAGGAACCCACCAACTCTTGGCTGGGGGTATCAGATTGAATTGGATTACCGTGTTAACCAATCGATGACGGCAGATGAGTTGCTGGTCGAGACACGACCACTGGCTGATGCCGGGAGATCCGGCCTCTCACTGCGACTCCTGCTGCCACTCGCCCCTAGTCTGCTGCGACCTTTGACTGCGCCTGATTAATTTAGGCCTCTGCCTCGCCTCTGTGCACGTCCTGTGCGTACATGAGGGGAGTAAAATACGCTTAAAAGAGTATTTGTCTAGAACAGCAGCAGGTGTGTACTTTTGCCTGGCATTTCACAGTGTCTAGGCCCTTGACAGATTAACAGGTACAAAATAGTACACTACTTAGATGTGGGTATGTGGTATGTTCTTATGAGGGCAGAAAAATGCGCTACAGTACGCTTAAAGGGGTACTCCGCCCCTGGCATCTTATCCCCTATCCAAAGGATAGGGGATAAGATGTTAGATCGCCGCGATCCCGCTGCTGGGGACCCCGGGAATCGCCGTTGCGGCACCCCGCCATCATTACTGCACAGAGCGAGTTCGCTCTGTGCGTAATGATGGGCGATACAGGGGCCTGAGCAGCGTGACGTCATAGCTCCGCCCCTCATGACATCACGGCCCGTCCCCTTAATGCAAGTCTATGGCAGGGGGCGTGACGACCGCCATGCCCCCTTCTCATAGATTTGTATTGACGGGGGCAGGCCGTGACGTCACGAGGGGCGGAGCCGTGACATAACGATGCTCCGGCCCCTGTATTGCCCATCATTACGTGCAGAGCGATCTCGCTCTGCACAGTAATGATAGCGGGGTGCTGCAGCAGCGATCCCCGGGGTCCCCAGCAGCGGGACCCTGGCGACCTGACATCTTATCCCCTATCCTTTGGATAGGGGATAAGATGTCAAGGGGGGGAATACCCCTTTAAAGAAGTAGTGGAGTAAAACACCAGCCGGTGAGTACTTTTGCCTGGTCTTTTACAGTATATAGGCCCTTGAGAGATTAAAAGGTACAAAATAGTACACTATTTAGATGTAGGTATGTGGTATGCACTTATGAGGGCAGAAAAATGCGCTACAATATGCTTACAAAAAGTATTGGAGTAAACACAAGCTGGTGACTACTTTTGCCTTGCTTTTCACAGTATCTAGGCCCTTGACAGATTAACAGGTACAAAATTCTACACTACTTAGATGTACATATGTGCTATGCACTTATGAGGGCAGAAAAATACACTACAGTTCGGTTAAAAAACTTATTTTTGCACAACACCAGCAGTACACAACAGGGCTGAAGCACACAGTTGCTGTGTACTAAACCCAAAATTGCTCTCTCTCACAGACTACTCTACAGTACGCTAAAAAAAGTGTTGGAGTAAAACACCAGCCAGTGATTACTTTTGCCTGGTCTTTTACAGTATATAGGCCCTTGAGAGATTAAAAGGTACAAAATAGTACACTACTTAGATGTAGGTATGTGGTATGCACTTATGAGGGCAGAAAAATGCGCTACAGTGCGCTTAAAGAAGTAGTGGTGTAAAACACCAGCAGGTGTGTACTTTTGCCTGGCCTTTCACAGTATCTAGGCCCTTGACAGATTAACAGGTACAAAATTGTACACTACTTAGATGTAGGTATGTGGTATGCAATTATAAGGGAAGAAAAATGCACTACAGTACGCTTAAAAAATTATTTGAGTACAACACCAGTCGGTGATGACTTTTGCCTAAACTTTTACAGTATCTCGGCCCTTGATAGATCAACAGGTACAAAATAGTACAATACATAGATGTAGGTATGTGGTATGCACTCATGAGGGCAGAAAAATGTGCTACCGTACGCTTAAAGAAGTAGTGGAGTAAAACACCAGCAGGTGTGTACTTTTGCCTGGCCTTCACAGTATCTAGGCCCTTGACAGATTAACAGGTACAAAATAGTACACTACTTAGATGTAGGTATGTGGTATGCACTTAGAAGGGCAGAAAATGCGCTACTGTATAGTTAAAAAAAAATCTGAGTACAACACCAGCCGGTGATTACTTTTATCTAAACTTTCACAGTATCTCTGCCCTTGACAGATCAACAGGTACAAAATAGTAAACTACATAGATGTATGTATGTGGTATGGACTTATGAGGGCAGAAAAATGCGCTACAGTACGCTTAAAGAAGTAGTGGAGTAAACACCAGCCAGTGAGTACTTTTGCCTGGCCTTTCACAGTATCTAGGCCCTCGCCAAATTAACAGGTACAAAATGGTATACTACTGAGATGTAGGTATGTGGTGTTCACTTATTAGGGCAGAAAAATGCAATACAGTAGGCTAAAAGAAGTAGTGGAGTAGCCGATGAGTACTTTTACCTGACCTTTCCCAGTATCTAGACCCTTGTCAGATTAACAGGTTCAAAATAGTACACTATTTAAATGTAGGTATCTGGTATGCACTTATGAGTAGTGTTGCTTGCGAATATTCGCAATTAGAATTTTAATCGCGAATATCGCATATTCGCAAATTCGCAAACATTGCGAATATAGCACAATATATTCGCAATTACGAATATTCACTTTTTTTTGTTCACAGTATACATCACAGTGATCACTGATCATCCATCTCTGCTCTTCGCATTTGCGCATATTTGCGAATATTGAGCCCTCCCTTTTTTAATGGTATAGGGAACTAATGGGCTACTAGTGCACTAAGTCTGTGATATTTTGCCAGTTGAAACCCATAGGTCCATTGTGGTCTATGGGGATCTCACGGTATGTAAAACTGTAAGATAAGCAGGAGGGTCTCGGCAGTACAGTGGATGGGAGACCGTGCGGTGATTCGAGCCCTGGGGTGGGACGGAGTGTTACAGTGTTGTGGTTTAACTTTTTTATTCGTGATTGACAAATGTAGATCAATTGGCAATTAAGAAAGCCTTTGAACCGTGGGAACTAGGTCAATTGGCAATTAACTGAGTGTTTGAACCGTAGGAACTAGGTTAATGGCGTACCAAATATGGGTATTGGGGTTAATTGAAACTGGATGTAATGTGTAAGGCTGGGTATGAATAAATGAATGGGAGGTAAGAGAACATAGGGGGAAATGTATCAATGTTGGTGTAGGTAGACGTCTTTTTTAGATCACTTTGGTTGGTCTAAATGTGGTGCAATTGCATCAAATTTACCATACTTGTGCAAGGCCCATGATAAATTTTGTGCAAAGTTCTAAATTTCCACACAGTTCTATTTGTACACCTGATCTACACCTCACAGGAAAAGTGGACACAGGGATTTTGCTCTATTGCTTTGAGGCTCAGATTCCGTTGATGTTTTTTGTCCACCAGCAAAAACACCAGAAAAACTGTCACAGCTTTTTGTTGCGTTTTATCTTGCATGTTTGCTGGTGTGCGGAAACAATCATTTTTTTTACCCTGTGGTGATTTTTTTCACTGTCTTCAGGTACCACTAGGTGGGTCGGATGCAGAGAGCCCGGTCCATAGAGTGTAAGAAAGTGAGGAGTGATGTATAGCATATACATATACACGGTGCAGAGCATCACTACTTTTCTCCGCCAGCTGTATAGTATATACATATACAGGGTGCAGAGCATCACTACTTACCTCCGCCAGCTGTATAGTATATACATATACAGGGTGCACAGCATCACTACTTACCTCCGCCGGCTGTATAGTATATACATAATGCTTATGAAGAAATATAAAATCTCATCCCTTCCCCAATATCGCACCACACCCCTACCCCTTAATTCCCTGGTTGAACTTGATGGAACTATGTCTTTTTTCGACCGTACTAACTATGTAACTATGTAACTATTAGTTCTGTATACACTATGGAAGAAGGAGCTGACATTGGCCAGGTCAGTGCTGGTAACACATCATGTAATGTACTGAACTGGCTTAATGTAGAGATGGTACAAGGTAAGTTAAGTGATATAAATGTAAGCAAATCCCCAGGACCGGATGGACTACACCCAAGAGTTCTTAGAGAGGTAAGTTCAGTAATATCTGTACCCCTGTTCATGATATTTAGAGATTCTCTGGTGTCTGGTATTGTGCCAAGGGACTGGCGCAAGGCGAATGTGGTGCCAATCTTCAAAAAGGGCTCTAGGTCTTCCCCAGGAAACTATAGACCGGTAAGTTTAACGTGCATTGTGGGTAAATTGTTTGAAGGACTTATAAGGGATTACATACAGGAATACATAGGGGATAATTGTATTATAAGTGATAGCCAGCATGGGTTTACTAAGGATAGAAGTTGTCAAACCAATCTAATTTGCTTTTATGAAGAGGTGAGTAGAAGCATTGACAGAGGAATGGCTGTGGATATAGTGTTTCTGGATTTTGCTAAAGCGTTTGATACTGTCCCTCATAGACGTCTGACAGGTAAGTTAAGGTCTTTGGGTTTGGAAATTTTAGTTTGTAACTGGATTGAACACTGGCTCATGGATCGTACCGAGAGTGGTGGTCAATGATTCGTACTCTGATTGGTCCCCGGTTATTAGTGGTGTACCCCAAGATTCAGTACTGGGACCGCTGTTGTTTAATTTATTTATCAATGATATAGAGGATGGTATTAACAGCTCTGTTTCTATCTTTGCAGATGACACCAAGCTTTGTAGCACAGTACAGTCTATGGAGGATGTGCATAAGTTACAAGATGACTTGGATAGACTAAGTGTCTGGGCATCCACTTGGCAAATGAGGTTCAATGTGGATAAATGTAAAGTTATGCATCTGGGTACTAATAACCTGCATGCATCGTATGTCTTAGGGGGGATTAAACTGGCAGAGTCACTGGTAGAGAAGGATCTGGGTGTACTTGTAGATCACAGACTACAGAATAGCATGCAATGTCAGGCTGCTGCTTCCAAAGCCGACAGGATATTGTCATGTATCAAAAGAGGCATGGACTCAAGGGACAGGGACATAATACTCCCCCTTTATAAATCATTGGTACGGCCTTACCTGGAATATGCTGTTCAGTTTTGGGCACCTGTCCATAAAAGGGACACTGCGGAGTTGGAAAGGGTGCAGAGACGCGCGACTAAACTAATATGGGGCATGGAACATCTTAGCTATGAGGAGCGATTAAAGGAGTTACAATTGTTTAGTCTTGAGAAGAGACGTTTAAGGGGGGATATGATAAACTTATATAAGTATATTAATGGCCCATACAAAAAATATGGAGAAAAACTGTTCCAGGTTAAACCCCCCCAAAGGACGAGGGGGCACTCCCTCCGTCTGGAGAAGAAAAAGTTTAGTCTCAAGGGGCGACACGCCTTCTTTACCGTGAGGACTGTGAATTTATGGAACGGTCTACCTCAGGAACTGGTCACAGCAGGAACAATTAACAGCTTTAAAACAGGATTAGATACATTCCTGGAACAAAATAACATTAATGCTTATGAAGAAATATAAAATCTCATCCCTTCCCCAATATCGCGCCACACCCCTACCCCTTAATTCCCTGGTTGAACTTGATGGACATATGTCTTTTTTCGACCGTACTAACTATGTAACTATGTAACTATATACAGGGTGCAGATCATCACTACTTACCTCCGCCGGCTGTATAGTATATACATATACAGGGTGCAGAGCATCACTACTTACCTCCGCCAGCTGTATAGTATATACATATACAGGGTGCAGAGCATCACTACTTACCTCCGCCAGCTGTATAGTATATACATATACAGGGTGCAGAGCATCACTACTTACCTCCGCCGGCTGTGTAGTATGTACATATACAGGGTGCAGAGCATCACTACTTACCTCCGCCAGCTGTATAGCATATACATATACAGGGTGCAGAGCATCACTACTTACCTCCGCCAGCTGTATAGTATAGACATATACAGGGTGCAGAGCATCACTACCTACCTCCGCCGGCTGTTTAGTATATACATATACAGGGTGCAGAGCATCACTACTTACCTCCGCCAGCTGTATAGTATATACATATACAGGGTGCAGAGCATCACTACTTACCTCCGCCGGCTGTGTAGTATGTACATATACAGGGTGCAGAGCATCACTACTTACCTCCGCCAGCTGTATAGCATATACATATACAGGGTGCAGAGCATCACTACTTACCTCCGCCAGCTGTATAGTATATACATATACAGGGTGCAGAGCATCACTACCTACCTCCGCCGGCTGTTTAGTATATACATATACAGGGTGCAGAGCATCACTACTTACCTCCGCCAGCTGTATAGTATATACATATACAGGGTGCAGAGCATCACTACTTACCTCGCCAGCTGTATAGTATACAGGGGTGCATAGTGTACCCATGTATACTATACAGGAGCTCAGCAAGGAAAGCGTTAACCCACGTTGCTGCTGAGCAGTTCTGGGTTAAGTCTTTGTGCGCTATCCTATATACACACCCATCTATAGATGACTGTATATACAGGATACAGTAGACAGATGTCCACAATTGGGGGCTCCCTGTTACACTGCAGTATGGGCACCCTCCCCAGGGGAGAGTGACAAAAATTTACTAACCTTTTTCTTTTCTTCTCATTTCAGATATGTGAATGCAGAGGACTACGTCCGATTCAGTGGATTGCGACAATGACCAATGGTTAATGTCAATAAAAGGGTTAATGAGGGCTGCAAGGGAGTGTTTTTTTAAATAATTTTTTTTCAATGTGTCGTGTTTTTCATAATTACATTTTCAGGGTTAGTAGTGGAAGGCGTCTTGTAGACATAATCTATTACTAGGCCGGGGCTTAGTGTTAGCCACAAACCAGCTAGTGCTAACCCCCCAATTATTACCCTGGTACCCACCGCCACAGGGATGCCGGGAAGAGCCGGTACCAACAGGCCTGGAGTGTCAAAAATGGGCCTAGGCGGTAACAGACTGGTGTTATTTAGGCTGGGGAGGGCCAGTAACAATGGTCCTCGCCCACTCTGGTAATGTCAGGCTGTTCCTGCCTGGCTGAGAATGAAAATATGGGGAACCCTATGCGTTTTGTATTTATTTATTTTTTTTAAAACGCATTGGGTTCCCTGTATTTTCATTCTCAGCCAGATACCAACCAAGCAGCAACAGCCTGATGTTACCAGGGTGGGCGAGGACCATTGTTACTGGCCCTCCCCAGCCTAAATAACACCAGCCTGTTATCGCCTAGGCCAAGGAGCGCCATTTTTGATGCTCCAGGCCTGTTGGTACCGGCTCTTCCCGGCACCCCTGTGGCGGTGGGTACCAGGGTAATAATTGGGGGGTTAGCACTAGCTGGTTCTGGTGCTAACACTAAGCCCCGGCTTAGTAATGGATGCCGTCTACAAGACGGCTTTCACTACTAAGCCTGAAAATTCAATTATAAAAAACACGACACATTGAAAAAGAAACACTCCCCCACAGCCCTCGTTAACCATTTTAATGACATTAAAAAACGCTGATCATTGTTGCAGTCCACCGAATCTGACATAGTCCTCCGAATTCATGCATCTGAAATGAGAAAAAAAGAAAAACAAGAAATATGGGTTAGTATTTTTTTCCACTCTCCCCTGGGGAAAGCGCACATAATGCAGTGTGTTCCTAAACAGGGAGCCTCCAATTGTTGCTAAACTACAACTCCCATCATGGGGGGCTGTAGTTAAACAATAGCTGGAGTCACCCTGTTTGGGAACACACTGCCAGAAAGGCTCTGGGGGAGATTTATCAAAACATGTGTAGAAGAAGAGTGGTACAGTTACCCATAGTGACCAATTAGATCGCTTCTTTCATTTTTCAGAGGCCATTTTAAAAAGGAAAGAAGCAATCTGATTGGTTGCTATGGGCAACTGCACCACTCTTCTTCTACACAGGTTTTGATAAATCTCCCCCTCTGTTCCCATTATGTAAAACGCATAATGAGAACAGAGCAATACTTAACACCCTGGCTTCAGGCCCGGACTGTGTAGCTCTGCCCCCTAATGATGTCATCACTAGGGGCGGGGTAGTAAAGGTTGCAGGGGGTCTCAGGAATGAGACCCAGTGCGATCTGTCCCTCTGTCGATCTGTCCCTTGGACTACTACTCCCATCATGGGACATTCTGTGTCCCATGATGGGAGTAGTTGTAGTACCGCAGTCTGAGGGACGGCTCTTGCACATCCCCCAGCTGCAGGACTCTATTGGGACTGTTCGGACTACTACTCCCTACTGCAGAATGTGCACATCATACATACACATCATACATTAATACATACATATCATACATAGATACATACACATCATACATAGATGCACATCACACATAAATACATACACATCATACATAGATACATACACATCATACATACACATCACACATAGATACATAAACATCATGCATAGATACATACACATCATACTTAGATAAATATCACACATAGATACATACACATCATACATACACATCATACATAGATACACATCATACATACACATCATACATACACATCATACATAGATACACATCATACATATATACATACACATCATACATAGATACGCATCATACATAGATACACACACATCATACATACACATAACACAGATACATACACATCATACATATACACACATCATACATAGATACATACACATCATACATTGATACATACACATCATACATAGATACATACACATCATACATACACATCATACATAAATATGTACACATCATACATAGATACACATCATACATAAATACATATACATCACACATAGATACATACACATCATACATAGATAAATACACATCATACATACATAGATACACATCATACATATATACACAGCACACATAGATACATACACGTCATATATACACATCATACATAGATACACATCATACATACACATCATACATAAATACACATCATACATAGATACATACACATCATACATACATAGATACACATCATACATAAATACATACACATCATACTTAGATACACATCACACATAGATACATACACATCATACATACACATCATACATATATACACATCATACATATATACATACACATCATACATAGATACATACACATCATACATACACATAACACAGATACATACACATCATACATATACAAACATCATACATAGATACATACACATCATACATTGATACATACACATCATACATAGATACATACACATCATACATGCACATCATACATAAATACGTACACGTCATACATAGATACACATCATACATAAATACATACACATCACACATAGATACATACACATCATACATAGATAAATACACATCATACATACATAGATACACATCATACATAGATACACAGCACACATAGATACATACATGTCATACATACACATCATACATAGATACACATCATACATAGATACACATCATACATACACATCATACATAAATACACATCATACATAGATACATACACATCATACATAGATACACATCATACATAGATACATACACATCATACATATATACATACACATCATACATACACATCATACATAGATACACATCATAGATACATACACATCATACATACACATCATACATTGATACATACACGTCATACATAGATACATACACATCATACATGGATACACATCATACATAAATACATACACATCATACATAGATACATACACATCATACATACACATCACACATAGATACATACACATCATACATAGATACATACACATCATACATACATAGATACACATCATACATACACATCATACATAGATACACATCATACATAGATACATACACATCATACATACACATCATACATAGATACAGACACATCACACATAGATACATACACATCATACATAGATACACACCATACATAGATACATACACATCATACATACACATCGTACATTGATACATACACATCATACATAGATACATAAACATCATACATAGATACACATCATACATAAATACATACACATCATACATAGATACATACACACATCATACATACACATCACACATAGATACATACACATCATACATGGATACATACACATCATACATACATAGATACACATCATACATAAATACATACACATCATACATAGATACACATAGATACATAAACATCATACATAGATACACATCATACATAAATACATACACATCATACATAGATACATAAACATCATACATAGATACATACACATCATACATACATAGATACACATCATACATACATACATACACATCATACTTAGATAAACATCACACATAGATACATACACATCATACATACACATCATACATAGATACACATCATACATACACATCATACATACACATCATACATAGATACACATCATACATAAATACATACACATCATACATAGATACGCATCATACATAGATACATACACATCATACATACACATAACACAGATACATACACATCATACATATACACACATCATACATAGATACATACACATCATACATTGATACATACACATCATACATAGATACATACACATCATACATACACATCATACATAAATATGTACACATCATACATAGATACACATCATACATAAATACATATACATCACACATAGATACATACACATCATACATAGATAAATACACATCATACATACATAGATACACATCATACATATATACACAGCACACATAGATACATACACGTCATACATACACATCATACATAGATACACATCATACATACACATCATACATAAATACACATCATACATAGATACATACACATCATACATACATAGATACACATCATACATAAATACATACACATCATACTTAGATACACATCACACATAGATACATACACATCATACATACACATCATACATATATACACATCATACATATATACATACACATCATACATAGATACATACACATCATACATACACATAACACAGATACATACACATCATACATATACAAACATCATACATAGATACATACACATCATACATTGATACATACACATCATACATAGATACATACACATCATACATGCACATCATACATAAATACGTACACGTCATACATAGATACACATCATACATAAATACATACACATCACACATAGATACATACACATCATACATAGATAAATACACATCATACATACATAGATACACATCATACATAGATACACAGCACACATAGATACATACATGTCATACATACACATCATACATAGATACACATCATACATAGATACACATCATACATACACATCATACATAAATACACATCATACATAGATACATACACATCATACATAGATGCACATCATACATAGATACATACACATCATACATATATACATACACATCATACATACACATCATACATAGATACACATCATAGATACATACACATCATACATACACATCATACATTGATACATACACGTCATACATAGATACATACACATCATACATGGATACACATCATACATAAATACATACACATCATACATAGATACATACACATCATACATACACATCACACATAGATACATACACATCATACATAGATACACATCATACATACACATCATACATAGATACACATCATACATAGATACATACACATCATACATACACATCATACATAGATACAGACACATCACACATAGATACATACACATCATACATAGATACACACCATACATAGATACATACACATCATACATACACATCGTACATTGATACATACACATCATACATAGATACATAAACATCATACATAGATACACATCATACATAAATACATACACATCATACATAGATACATACACACATCATACATACACATCACACATAGATACATACACATCATACATGGATACATACACATCATACATACATAGATACACATCATACATAAATACATACACATCATACATAGATACACATAGATACATAAACATCATACATAGATACACATCATACATAAATACATACACATCATACATAGATACATACACATCATACATACATAGATACACATCATACATAAATACATACACATCATACATAGATACACATCACACATAGATACATACACATAATACATACACATCATACATAGATACACATCATACATACACATCATACATAGATACATACACATCATACATAGATACATACACATCGATACATACACATCATACATAGATAACTCCCAGCATGCCAGGACAGAGCATGGCTGTCATGCTGAGAGCTGTAGTTGTGCAACAACTTGAGGCACCTTAGTTGATAAATTTTGGGCTAGGTAAACACCACACCCCTCCCCCACTCGCCATCAACGAACCCCCATCCCCCCCACCCCCCCCGAACCAACATCAACCCCTCCACATCCCCTTCCCCTCGCCGTCTACTCACCCTCCAGAAGATCAGGATGGAGCGTGAGGGGGTGGAGGAAACTTCTTCAGTGCACCCCAGGTGCCACTGAACTGAATATAGCCTGGACGCAGGCAGGGACAGGGGCTGGAAGCAGACGTGCATGCCTGTGCAGCGCTCGTCTTTTCCCAACAGCCCCTGGTCTACCTGTCCCTGTCTGCCCAGTTTTTTGAAGGATCTCTACTGTCCTTCCACGTGCTGAGGATGAAGGGTCCTTCACTGCGCTGCCGCTGGCTTCTGTATACAGATGTCATAATTCATAATCCCCGCCGGAACACAGGAGCTCTGATTGGTGGATAGCTATTGACCAATCAGAGCTCCCGTGTCCCGACAGCGGGGATTATGAAATGTGACAGTGTATACAGGAGTCGGCAGCAGCGCAGTGAAGCCGCATGTGTCGCCCGCTTATTAAGTTATTAAATGCAGATCGCAGCGGGTCTCTGCAGAATGACCTGCTGCGATCTGCACCTCAGCCCCAGGACTAAAACTCCCATCATGGACGGAGTCTGTCCATGATGGGAGTAGTAGTTCTAACAGTCCCACTAGAGTCCCGCAGCCAGGGGATGTGCAAGAGCTGTCCCTCAGTGCTGCGGTACTACAACTACTCCCAACAGATTCTGTCCCATGATGGGAGTAGTTGTAGTATTGCAATGCTGAGAGCTGTCTCCTGCATCCTGCACCAAAAAAAAATGCAGCTCAAATGCAAAAAAAGCGCAATTGCGCAAAATCTGTAGACATGAAAAGTAGTCTAAAGGCAATGATACGTGTCCCCCATAATTAGATATTTATCAATACCTGTGCAGAGTAAAGGTTGCCCAGTTGCCCATAGCAACCAATCGGATTGCTTCTTTCATTTTTCAAAGGCCTTGTTAAAAATGAAAGAAGCAATCTGATTGGTTGCTATGGGCAACTCATCAGCTTTTCCAGGAAAGTAAAGTTTAACCACAACACTGTAACACTCCGTCCCACCCTGGGACTCGAACCACTGCACGGTCTCCCATTTACTGTACTGCCGAGACCCTCCTGCTTATCTTACAGTTTTACATACCATGAGAATCTCATAGACCACAATGGGCATATTGGTTGCAACGGGCAAAACATCACAGAGTTAATGCACCAACCCATTAGTTCCCTATAAAGAAGGGAGGGCACAATATTCGCGCATATGTGCAGCGATTTTTGCATATGCGCATAAAAAACGAATATAACGAATATGCGAATTTCACGAATATATGACGAATATTCGTCCATATGTTCTCAAAATATCATGAATTTGAATATGGCCTATACCGCTCATCAATACTTATGAGGTCAGAAAAATGTGCTACAATACACTTTAAAAAAGTATTGTAGTAAACACCAGCCAGTGATTACTTTTGCCTGGCATTTCACTGTATCTAGGACCTTAACAGATTAACAGGTACAAAATACTACACTACTTAGATGTACATATGTGTTTTGCATTTATGAGGAGAGAAAAATGCGCTACAGTACACTTAAAAAAAAAAAGTATTTTTGCACAACACCAGCAGTACACAACAGTGCTGCAGCACACAGTCTCTGTGTACTAAACCCAAAATTACACTCTCTCACAGACTATTAGGAATGGATTGCTGGGTGTGTTTTATACCATCTACATACTAGTAAAACCAGCAGACCATTTATTGTGGAACAAAGTGGGCAGAAGTATGCTAAAAAAAAGTATTGGAGTAAAACACCAGCCGGTGATTACTTTTGCCTGGCCTTTCACAGTATCTAGGCCCTTAACTGATTTAAAGGTACAAAAAATAGTACACCACTTAGATTTAGGTATGTGGTATGCACATATGAGGGCAGAACAATGCGCAACAGTACGCTTACAAAACATATTTTTGCACAACACCAGCAGTACACAACAGTGCTGCAGCGTACAGTCGCCATGTACTAAATATAAAATTGCACTCTCTCACCGACTATGAGGAATGGACTGAACGGTATGTATTATACCATCTATAGCCTAGTATAACCAGCAGAGCATTTGTTGTGGAAAAATGAGTGCAGAAAAACGCGTTACAGTACACTTAAAAAAGTATTGGAGTAAAACACCAGCCAGTGATTACTTTTGCCTGGCCTTTCACAGTATCTAGGCCTTTGACAGATTAAAAGGTACAAAATAGTACACTACTGCAATACTGTAGGTAATTGGTATGCATTTATGAGGGTAGAAATATGTGCTACAGTACGCTTAAAAAAATGTCTTTTTGCACAACACCAGCAGTACACAACAGTGCTGCAGCACACAGTCGCTGTGTACTAAACCCCAAACTGCAAATGGACAGCTGGGTATTTTACCATCTACAGACAAGTATAACCAGCAGACCATTTGTTGTGGAACAAAGACACATAGTTGTGCTGAAAAATTATTCCTCCATCCTCTGCTAAGTTTTCTCCAGCTAAGCCAGCTAGTTCACATGTATGAGGCAACACACAGCTCTCTTCCCCTCTCTGTAATACAATGCTGTAGAAATTAACTGGGAGGTTAATGGCTGCAGTAAAAATTATTTTCTGAGAAAAATGCACTGCTCTCTGTCCACCAGAATGCTGACGTGACTTGGAGGTGAAACGCTGCTGGAAAAAGCTTTTCCGTGTAACACACAGCACTGTCCTATCTCTGTGCAATGAAAGGATGAAGTAACTGGCCGGAATATTGCTGCCGATTATTTCGGACATCACAGGGGTGACTGGCTGCTGATAGGCTGCATCCTGCATGTGATTCCAGGTCATCCCACCTACCCTTGTTTCTGCCTTTCCAGAGTTCCTTGCCCCATGTCCTCACAGGTAGATCCACCATTTTAGATGCCCTGGAGCCTGGACCGTAATAAATGGAGTTTAATTAAGCAATTAGTGTGATAGAATCGCGGCGATATTCGCATTTGTTGCAAATCGAATTTTCCTTGAAATTCGTAACTAATTCGGATTCGTCCGATTCGATTTGCTCATCCCTAGTGCTTGGTCTATTCCTTCAGTAGTACCAGATACAACAGTCCTAATCTTGCCCACTCTATAATAAAAAAGGAGACGATTCTGCTCTATTTTCCTAGTGTATACTGCAAGGCTCACAAATGATATACAAGTGAGAATACATAAAACATCACAAGAGTGTTAGTACCTAATGCAAAAAAATTTTTATCAACCAGGAATAGCTATAAAAAATTGTACTAATAAAAACCTGATACAAATGGCATTGTTTTGATGATACATTCCCTTTAAGTGTGAGGATACAAAAAGTCAGAGTATGTGTATCTTGTAATACAAAGATGTCTTGGGTGCAGCTAAGGTTATATCAGAATACACAATAACATTGTAGAGAAATTTCTAATGGAAATTGTCCGGAAAAGGAAATCAGAGCCTATTCAAAGAACTAATGGGAAAAATAATTAGCTAATTACACAAACAAAGATTGGTAATTATTATAGAACAGTCTAAATTGTGCATTAACCTAAATACTGTACATGTTTCTTTTTTAGTTATGTAACGATTAATTCATTATAGAGACTTGTTCTTTTTATTGTAGTTTGTGTACAGTATGCGAGCTTATGATATAGGAGATTTATAATATTACATGTAGAAACAAATTAGTATGAAACATATTTGATAAATGAATTCATAAATGTGTTGAACCTTAAAGGAACAAACAGTATCTGCAATGAAGGTAGAAAGGATATGAACTCTTTTAGCCTGATGACTTGTTGGCAAGATAAAGTATGTAATTCTTTACCACTTTAACACCAAGTTAAAAGGGTACTCCGCATGGAACAAACTGTTCTGAACGCTGGAGCCGGTGCCAGGAGCTTGTGATGTCATAGCCCCGCTATGGAAGGGGGCGTGATGGCTGTGGCCTCTGTTGTCTTATTTGGCTGCTTGATATTCTTTGCCATACTTCTCTCCCCTTGCCTACATCTCCCAGCAATCATTGCAGCTCTGCTCTGCCAGCCAGCTTACTCACTCATTCGCTACTTTCAGAGAGGGATTTAGACAGAGTGGATGGCTGGATGATGACATTCCCTCACTTCATGTATGTAAGTGACAACCAAAGAGGAGAAACTACTCATCCAAATCCAAATGATAGGGGATAAGATGCCTCCCGTAGGCTTGCATTGAGGGGCGGAGCGTGACGTCACACGGGGGCGAGGGCGTGACGTCACACGCCGCCGGCCCTGCGGTCGACCGTAATCAGACCCGGAGGGAACACGCTCCGGGGACTGATTACAAACGGGGTGCCGCGTGCATGATCCCGGGCGTCCCCAGCTGCGGGACTCCCGCGATCAGGCATCTTATCCCCTATCCTTTGGATAGGGGATAAGATGTGTAAGCACCGGAGTACCCCTTTAAATAGGTTGATTAGATGGAAAGGATGGGCTATGAGATTAGTTCCCCGGAGTACTACTTTTGGACCTTTGGGTCCTGTTATCCATCTAAATACAGGTAAGCCTTGCATCAGTTTTCCTTATTACTAGCACACTGTAAGGGGCTAGGTTGCAAACCTCCAATGAATTAACGGACAGTCTTTAAAAACAGACTCCCTGAAAATCTTAAATATTTTTAAAAATATATATAAAACAAAAATATCTTTCAGTGGGTTTGAGTGACAGAAATGCTGAATAGAAAAATGTTTTACTTACAGATGCAGCCAGCCCCATCTTGCTCTCTGGTGTGTTACGATATTACACTGTACTTCTGAAGTTGAGATAAGCTATCCTGTGTCTCACAAAAACCTAAGTTAACCACTTAGGTACCAAGGGCATACAGGTACGCCCTGACACCCTGGTACTTAAGGACCAAGGGCATACCTGTACACCATGGGAATTCCGGTCCCCGCAGATCACCGGGCGGAGACCAGACCGGCATGCCTGCTAAAATAATTGATTTCGACCCGGAAAGTGAGGGAGATCGGGGCTGTCCAAGACATGATCCCCCTGAAAAGATTGGAGTGAGGTGGCAGGGGTGCCATTCCTCCTATTCCTGCTATTGGTTGGTCAGACACGACCAACCAATAGCTGATCGGGGGCGGGGGGGTTAAAGTCCGGTTCCCCCGCACTGCCCACCCACGGGAGTCAGGGCAGAATGGGGGAACTGTGATGTTACCACGCCCTAAGTCACTTACCGGTGGCGATCAGTGGGCGGCAATGATGTGCGGCTCCCTGGTGCAGGCTACGGAAACCGGTGAGTTGTTCCCTAGCAACATCTGGAGGGCTGCAGTTTGGAGACCACTATACAGTGGTCTCTAAATTGTAGCCCTCTAAATCTGGCAAAACTGCAACTCCCATCATGCACGAACAGCAAACGGCTGTCTCGCCATGCTGGGAGTTGTAGTTGCGTACCTCCAGTTGTTGTAAAACTACATCTCCCAGCATGCCCTTCGGCGATCAGTACATGCTGGGAGTTGTAGTTTTGCAACAGCTGAGGGCACACTTGTTGGAAAATACTGAGTTAGGTAACAGAACCAAACTGAAGGTTTTCCAACCAGTGTGCCTCCAGCTGTTGCAAAAGTATAACTCTCAGCATGCACGGGCTATCAGTACATGCTTGGAGTTAAAGTTCTGCAACAGCTGGAGGTTTGCCTCCCCCCTCCCCATGTGAATGTACAGGGTACATTCACATGGGCGGGTTTACAGTGAGTTTCCTGCTTCAAGTTTGAGCTGCGGCAAATTTCCGCCGCAGCACAAACTCTTAGCGGTAAACTCACCGTAAACCCCAGCCCGTGCGAATGTACCCTAAAAACACTACACTACCACAAAATAAAGGCTAAAACACTACATATGCACACCTTTACACTTTCCCCCTTCTCCTCCCCAATAAAAATGAAAAGCGTATTGTACGACAGTGTTTCCAAAATGGAGCCTCCAACTGTTGCAAAACACAAACTGCCAACATTTCCGGACAGGCACTGACTGTCCAGGCATGCTGGGAGTTTAGCAACAGCTGGAGGCACTTTGTTTGGGAATCACTGGTGTAGACTATCCCTATTGTAACGCAATTTCTCCTGAGTACGGAAATACCCCATATGTGGACGTAAAATGCTCTGCGTGCGCACGACAAGGCTCAGGAGTGGCAGCGCACTATGTACATCTGAGGCCTAAATTGGTGATTTGCACAGAGGTGGCTGATTTAGCAGTGGTTCTAACAACGCAAAAAAATAAATACCCACATGTGATCCCATTTTGGAAACTAAACCCCTCACGGAACGTAACAAGGGGTATAGTGAGCATTAACACCCCACAGGTGTTTGATGATTTCTTGGTTAAGGTTGGATGAGAAAATTAAACTTTTTTTTTTTTACTAAAATGCTGGTGTTACCCTAATTTTTTCAATTTCACCAGGGAAAATAGGAAAAAAAAGCCCCCCAAAATTTGTAACCCCATTTCTTCTGAGTAAGAACATACCACATATGTGGATATAAAGTGCTCTACTGGTGAACGACAATGCTCAATTGCTGTCAGTTGTCTCCTTGATAAAGCCCTGTGAGGGGCGAAACATGTCGGGGTGACAGCATTTTATTTTAAATTTGCACCTCATTGTGTCCTAAAGAGTGAATGTACCTAAATAACTAATTCCTATCTAAGCACCACTGTCCAACCCACACCCGCGGTGGTGGGGGGTTGGTTAACTCTACCTTGAACTGTGGATGACGTTCTCAATCATCACAGGCTTCAATGGTGGGCTGGCCATAAAATAAATTTATTCTGGTCGGCCTACAAGCTATTACCGCTGGACGTCCACTCCAAATCTCTAATTGGAGTCCATTGCAGTGACGTTCTCATAGTGGACTGATATAGTGGCACATACCCTAAATTGGGACCAACAGTGGCGCTAAGACTGACTAGTGTACAGTAGGGACCAATAGCTAAACAGTGACACTATATGAGGTGTGGTTTTAAATGTTTGTTCTCACCTTTTATTTATACACAGTAAAAGTTAAGTATTATTTATCAACACATATCCAAGAGGACTTTTTTAACCCCTATGGGTTAATTTGTTGTTAAGCAGTGAGCATTTATACCAAACTGGTGTCTGACAGATTTTTGGAACAGTGGTCCATGAAAATAAAAAATGTAATTTTTAATTTGCACAGCCCACTGTTCCAAATGTCTGTCAAACGCCAGTGGGGTGTACATGCTCACTGCACCCCTTATAAAATTTTGTGAGGGGTGTAGTTTCCAAAATGGGGTCATGTGTGTGTGTGGGGGGGCTCCACTGTTCTGGCACCACCGAGGGATTTGTAAACGCACATGGCCTTCAATTCCAGACTTTGATTCCAAACAAATTCTCTCTCCAAAAGCTCAATGGCGCTCCTTCTCTTCTGAGCATTGTAGTGTGCCAGCAGAGCACTTGATGTCCACCCATGGGGTATTTCCATACTCAGAAGAAATGGGGTTACAAATTTTGGGGGGCATTTTCTATTACCCCTTGTAGAAATGTAAAATTTGGGGAAAAAACTGCATTTTAGTGGAATTGTTTTTTTCAAGTACACATCCGACTTTAACGAAAAGTCGTCAAACACCTGTGGAGTGTTAAGGGGGTTATCCACTATAAGGTGATTTTAGTACATACCTGGCAAGCAGTAATGGACATGCTTAGGAAGGATCTGCGCTTGTCTTGGGGCTAAATGGCTATGTTGTGAAATTACCATAACACTATGGCTAGCTTTTTGTGAACTTGTATTTCCTGTTTGACTCTTCTTTTTTTTTTTACTACAAATCCCACAATTCCATTTTCCTCCCTCCCACACATCAGCCACCCCACCCATTTAAACATAAGACCTGTGGTCTACAAAAGACCTGTGGCCTACAGCTGTTGCATCAGTTGCAGATTGATCTCTCTCCCACCAAGCGATCGCTGTACCCATTGAAGCAGACAGGCTCCCTGTCATCAGCTGACTAGTGAGTCAGGTCTCAGCCGCATTGCAAGCTGGGAAAAATCCGAGACAACAGTAATTTTGCATGCTGTTAAAAATAAATAGTGAGGTGAAAATCACAGAAGAATTGTGAGAAAACCGTCACACACAGGTACAAACACTATATTATGAACTACACTAACTTAACATCCCCTGTAGCATACAGTAGTCAAATAAAAAAAAAATCCTGGAATACCCCTTTAACCCCTTAAGGACCAAGCATTTTTCTGTTTTTACACTTTCGTTTTTTCCTCCTTACCTTTTAAAAATCATAACCCTTTCAATTTTGCACCTAAAAATCCATATGAGGGTTTATTTTTTGCACCACCAATTCTACTTTGTAATGACATCAGTCATTTTACACAAACATTTATGGCGAAACGGAAAAAAAATCATTATGCGACAAAATTGAAGAAAAAACACCATTTTGTAAATTTTGGGGGCTTCTGTTTCTACGCTGTAAATTTTTCGGTAAAAATTACACTTTATATTTATTCTGTAGGTCCATACAATTAAAACAATACCCTACTTATATAGGTTTGATTTTGTCGTACTTCTGGAAAAAATCATAGCTACATGCACAAAAATTTATACATTTAAAATTGTCCTATTCTGACCCCTATAACTTTTTTATTTTTCTGCGTACAGGGTGGTTTGAGGGATAATTTTTTGTGCGGTGTTCTGAAGTTTTAATCGGTATAATTTTTATTTTGATCGGACTTCTTGATCGCTTTTTATTGCTTTTTTTATGGTATGAAAAGTGACCAAAAATACGCTATTTTGGACTTTGGAATTTTTTTTGCGTGTACGCCATTGACCGTGCGGTTTAATTAATGATTTATTTTTATGGTTCGGACAATTACGCATGCGGCGATACCACATATGTGTATTTTTATTATGGTTACATTTTTTTAATATGGAATTTGGGAAAAGGGGGGTGATTTAAACTTTTACTAAGGAAGGGGTTAATGTGTGTGTTTTTAACCTTTTTTTTTACACTTTTAGTCTCCTTAGGGGACTTTTAGGAGGAATCATTAGATTCCTCATACAGATCATTGTGGTTTCATAAAACCACAATGATCTGTGTGCTCTACGCTCGATTGATAAAGCCTGGCCCTGCCAGGCTGTATTATTCAGAGCCCCGGAGCCACCGCAGCAGGAGAGGTAAGCCCACAGGATACCTCAGTAGTGGATTGCCCCCCTGCTATCGCGCTGCGGGGGGGGCGATCCTCCCCACTGGACCACCAGGGACGGCATACAGGCACCTTTAGACGCCGCTGTCACCTTTGACAGCGGCAATCTAAAGGGTTAAAAGACGCCCGCGGCGATCGGCGCATGTCGGCTATTAACGCCAGCCCCCAGCTACAAGAATCAGCTGGAGGCCGGGCGTTATGACGCGGGCTCAAGTCGGGAGCCCGCGTCATACCCCGGTAACCGCCATTCGACGTGCATAGACGTCCATGGTCGTTATTGGGTTAAGGCTCACTGGACCCCTTGTTACATGCCTTGAGGCATGTAGTTTCCAAAATAGTATGCCATTTGTTTTTTTTTTTGCTGCTCTGGAACCATAGGGCTTTCCTAAATGCGACATGCCCCCCAAAAACCATTTCAGCAAAATTTGCTTTCCAAAAGCCAAATGTGACTCCTTCTCTTCTGAGCATTGTAGTTCGACCGCAGAACATTTTATGTCCTAACATGGGGTATTTCCATAATCCGAAGAAATGGGGTTACAAATTTTGGGGGGCATTTTCTCCCTTTACCCTTTGATAAAATTGTAAATTTGGGGGGAAAAAACTGCACTTTAGTGAAAAAAATATTTTTCATTTACACATCCGATTTTAACCAAAGTCGTCAAACAGCTGTGGGGTATTAAGGCTCACTGGACCCCTTGTTACGTGACTTAAGGGGTGTAGTTTCCAAAATAGTGTTCCATGTATTTTTTTGCTGTTATGGCACCATAGGGGCTTCCTAAATGTGACATGCCCCCAAAAAGCCATTTCAGCAAAATTCACTCTCCAAAATCCCATAGCACTTTGCATCCACATATGAGGTATTTCCTTACTTGAGAAAAATTGGGTTACAAATTTTGGGGGACTTTTTCTCCTTTTACCCCTTGTAAAAATTCAAAATCTGGGTCTACAAGAACTTTAGAGTGTAAAAAATGAAGATTTTGAATGTTCTCCTTCACTTTGCTGCTATTCCTGTGAAACACCTAAAGGGTTAACAAACTTTCTGAATGTCATTTTGAATACTTTGAGGGGTGCAGTTTCTATAATGGGTCATTTATGGGGTATTTCTAATATGAAGGCCCTTCAAATCCACTTCAAAACTGAACTGGTCCCTGAAAAATTCAGTTTTTGAAAATGTTGTGAAAGATTAGAAAATCTGCTGAACTTTGAAGCCCTCTGATGTCTTCCAAAAGTAAAAACATGTCAGCTTTATTATGCCAACATGGGTTGCTTTCACACTATAAAATTCATCCTTTTTAAAGATCCGTTTGATGTTCTGTTATGAAAACCCTGAAAATCGGCCATTAAACGACCGTTAGAAAATCCCATACGTCCGTTAGAAAATCCCATTATAGTCTATGGGATTTTTACATTATCCATTCTAATCCGTTATAGTCCGTTATTAATAACGGATGTTATTATGTGAGGGAAGAATGAACGGAAGAAATAGTGCATGCACTATTTCTCCTGTTACTATCTTTCGTCACAAAATAACGTCTGTCATTAATAACGGACTATAATGGATTAAAACGGATAATGTAAAAATCCCATAGACTATAATGGGATTTTCTAATGGACGTTTAATGGCCAATTTTCAGGGTTTTCATAACGGAACATCAAACGGATCTTTAAAACGGATGAATTTTATAGTGTAAAAGCAGCCATAAAGTAGACGTATTGTATATGTGAATTAATATATGATTTATTTGGAATGTCTATTTTCCTTATATGTAGAGAGCTTCAAAGTTAGAAAAATGCAAAATGTTCATGAAATTTGGAAATTTTTAACCAAGAAATTATGCAAGTATCGACGAAAATTTACCACTATGTTAAAGTACAGTAGAATATGTCATGAAAAAACAATCTCGGAATCAAAATCATAAGTAAAAGCATCCTTGAGTTATTAATGATTAAAGTGACAGGTGGTCAGATGTGCAAAAATGCTCTGGTCCTTAACCCCTTAACGACCATGGACGTAAATGTACGTCCTGGTTTGGCGGGACTTCCCACACCAGGACGTACATTTACGTTCTGTTTATGACAGCGAGCATCGGAACTGAGCTCACGTCATACACTGCAGTTTCTGACTGCTACTAGCAGCAGGGGACCTGCTAGTAATGGCCGACATCCGCGATCGCGTGGATGTCGGCCATTAACCCCTCAGATGCCGTGATCAATACAGATCACGGCATCTGCAGAAGTGCGGTACTTTGAATGGATGATCGGATAGGCCGCAGCGCTCCCGTGGCGATCCGATCATACAGCATGGCGGCTGGAGGTCCCCTCACCTGGCTCCGGCCGTCTCCCTGGGTCTTCTGCTGTGGTCTGAGATCGAGCAGACCAGAGCAGAAGATCACCGATAATACAGATCAGTGCTGTGTCCTATAAATAGCACTGAACAGTATGAGCAATCAAAGGATTTACAGACATAAAAAGTAAAAGTTGAAAAATGTAAAAAAAAAAGTGAAAAATCCCCTCCCCCATTAAAAATGAAAATTTCCATTTTTCCCATTTTACCCCCAAAAAGCGTAACATTTTTTTTAAATAAACATATTTGGTATCGCCGCATGTGTAAATGTCCGTAACAACTAAATATAATGTTAATTATTCCGTACGGTGAATGGTGTAAACGTGAAAATTTATATATGCAAATGTAGTATCAATAAAAAGTACAGATGACGGCGCAAAAAATTAACCCTCATACTGCCCTATATACAGAAAAATGAAAAAGTTATAGGTGGCCAAAATAGGGCGATTTTAGATTACTGATTTTGTACAAAAAGATTTCGATTTTTTTTTAAGCGGTACAAAAATATAAAAGTATCTAGCCATGGGTATCATTTTAAACGTATTGACCCACGGAATAAAGAACACATGTAATTTTTACCGTAAAGTGTATGGTGTGAAAGCAAAACCCTCCAAAATGCGCAAAATTGTGGTTTTCATTAAAATTTCCTCCCTAAAATTTTTTTTTTTTTGGGGGGGGGGGGGGGGGGGGGGTTGCCGTACATTTTATGGTAAAATGAGAGGTTTCATTACAAAGTACATTTGATCACACAAAAAACAAGCTTATGTGGGTCTGTAGATGGAAATATAAAGGAGTTATGGATTTTAGAAGGCGAGGAGGAAAAAACGAAAAAGCAAAAATAAAATTGGCCTGGTCCTTAAATGGGCCCTGTCATGAAAAATAATTTTTGATATGTTGTAGTACTTAAGTACCACAACATATCTCTAATATACTTTTATTTAAAAAAAAAATGCTTTTAAAACATTTTAAAAGCAATTTGAAATTCGGCCACTAGGGGGCGCCCTAGTGGCCGAATGCAGTGCGGAGTGACGCCACTGCAAAATTCCGATTGATTCTGACAGGGCATCAGTAGAAATTTTGTGCAGGCACAGTAACAGCCAGGGCTACGCATCGGCTCCCTGCACTCGCCAACGGCCCTGCTGCAAGGTGCAGGGGGGCTGCTCCTGCAAGGTACGGGGGGCACGGGGGGGTGCTGCTGCAAGGTACGGGGGCAGGGGGTGCTGCTGCAAGGTGCAGGGGGGCGCTGCTGCAAGGTACGGGGGGCGCGGGGGGGGGGTGTTTGGGTGTTACTCACCGAGTGGCAGGAAGAGGCTCCCCACACCCGTCCCTCCCGCATCGGATCCCGGCTCACTCCTTCCCCCATGAAGCTCCTGTCCTGGGTGCCTCCAGTTGTTTTACTACTACAATTCCCAGCAAGCCCTGACAGCCAATAGATGTTAGGGCATGCTGGGAGTTGTAGTGGTGAAACAGCTGGAGACACCCTGTTAGGAGAACTAAGGGCGGAAGTTGCCCCCCCCCCAGCAGGCATCAGTGACGTGGTGCCTGCTGGGGAAGTCTGTCTGATAGTGAGCACACTACCAGGCAGACTAAATGCCATTTTTAAAATAGTAAAAGAAAAAATAAAGGCAGGGATGGTGTTAGGGATAGAAGGGCAATAGGCAGGGACAGAAAAAAAAAAAAAAAAACCATGATGGTGGGAGCTACCCTTTAACCCCTTCCCGACCTATGACATACCTGTACGTCATGGGTGGCAAGGTGTTCCCGACCCATGACATACAGGTACGTCATGAACATTACTGCCGCTACTCGCGGCATCCCGCAGCGCCCGGAAAGATGGTGGCTATCACTGATAGCCAGCCATCTTACCGTGCGACCATGGGGGGTTTCATCCCCCCCCCCCCCCCCCCCCCCCCAGCGATCGCTGCTATCAGCTGGTCAAATCTGACTAGCTGATAGCAGCGTTTCGCTATGAAAATACTTAGCAGCGCGGTGTGTGAGTTCCGATCACGGGGATCGGGACACACACCGCTCTGCTAAGTGTCCCTGACCCGTCCCCCGGCGTCACTTACTCGTCGGAGCGGTGTCCCGAGCGGTCCCGGCGTCCTCCATGCGGTCCCGGCTGCGCTGCGTCCCGGCGGTGAGTTTCCGGCAGCAGTGCAGCATCTTCATTGGCAGCAGTGAGATCGCCGTAAAGCGATCTCACTGCTGCCTCTGAGAGTTTCAAAACTGCAACTCCCAGCATGCCCAGACAGCCTTTGGCTTTCTGGGCATGCTGGGAGTTGTAGTTTTGCAACATCTGGAGGTCCACAGTTTGGAGACCACTGTATAATGGTCTCCAATCTGTGCTCTTCCAGATGTTGCAAAACTACAAATCTCAGCATGCTCAGTCTGTCCAGGCATGCTGGGAGTTGTAGTTCTCTAACATCTGGAAGAGCACAGATTGGAGACCATTATACAGTGGTCTCCAAACTGTGGACCTCCAGATGTTGCAAAACTACAACCCCCAGCATGCCCAGACTGCCCAAGCATGCTGGAAGTTGTAGTTCGGCAACATCTGATCCTTCAGATATTGCCGAACTACAACTTCCAGCATGCCTGGGAGTTGTAGTTTTGCAACAACTGGAGGCACACTAGTTGGGAAACATTGTCCGTTTCCTACCTCAGTGCCTCCAGCTGTTGCAATTGTTGCAAAACTATAACTCCCAGCATGCACTGACAGACCATGCATGCTGGGAGTTGTAGTTTTGCAACAGCTGGAGGCACACTGGTTTGGAAACACTAAGTTTGGTTGCAAAACACTTGAAAGTTTATTACTTAACTTAGTGTTTCCAAACCAGTGTTCCTCCAGCTGTTGCAAAACTACATCTCCCAGCATGCACGGACAGCCAAAGGGCATGCTCGGAGTTTGCAACAGCTGGATGTTTGCCCCCTACCCCCAATGTGAATGTACAGGGTACACTCACATGGGCAGAGGTTTACAGTGAGTGCTGCAAGTTTGAGATGGCGCAAATTTTGCGCTGCAGCTCAAACTTTCAGCGGCAAACTTGCTGTGAACCTCTGCCCATGTGACTGAACCCTAAAAACACTACACTACACTAACACTAACCTAAAATAAAAAGTAAAAAACACTACATATACACATATCCCTACACAGCCCCCCCCCCCCCCTCCCCAAAAAAATGAAAAACGTCTGGTACGCTACTGTTTCCAAAACGGAGCCTCCAGCTGTTGCAAAATAATAACTCCCAGTATTGCCGGACAGCCATTGACTGTCCAGGCATGCTGGGAGTTTTGCAACAGCTGGAGGCACCCTGTTTGGGAATCACTGGCGTAGAATACCCCTATTTCCACCCCTATGCAAATCCCTAATTCAGGCCTCAAATGTGCATGGCGCTCTCACTTCGGAGCCCTGTCGTATTTCAGGGCAACAGTTTTGGGACACATATGGGGTATCGTCGTACTCGGGAGAAATTGCCTTACAAATTTTGGGGGGCTTTTTCATCTTTAACCCCTTATGAAAAGGTGAAGTTGGGGTCTACACCAGCATGTTAGTGTAAAAAAATAAATTTTTTACACTGACATGCTGGTGTTGCCCTATACTTTTCATTTTCACAAGAGGTAAAAGGGAAAAAAGACCCTCTAAATTTGTAACGCAATTTCTCCTGAGTACGGAGATACCCCATATGTGGGCGCAAAGTGCTCTGGGGGCGCACAACAAGGCCCAGAAGGAAGAGTGCACCATGTACATTTGAGGCGATTTGCACATGGGTGGCTGATTGTTACAGCAGTTCTGACAAACGCAAAACAATAAATATCCATATGTGACCCCATTTTGGAAACTACACCCCACACGGAATGTAATAAGGGGTGCAGTGAGCATTTACACCCCACTGGTGTATGACAGATTTTTGGAACAGTGGTCTGTGAAAATGAAAAATAAAATTTTTGATTTGCACAGTCCACTGTTTCAAATATCTGTCAAACGCCAGTGGGGTGTAAATGCTCACTGCACCCCTTATTAAATTCCATGAGGGGTATAGTTTCCAAAATGGGGTCACATGTGGGGGGGGTCCACTGTTCTGGCACCATAGGGGCTTCCTAAATGGGACATGCCCCCCAAAAACCCTTTCAGAAAAACTCACTCTCCAAAATCCCATTGTCGCTCCTTCCCTTCTGAGCCCTCTACTGCGCCCGCCGAACACTTTACATACGCATATGAGGTATTCCCTTACTCGAGAGAAATTGGGTTACACATTTTAGGGTGATTTCTCTCCTTTTACCCCTTGTAAAAATTAAAAAATTGGGTCTACAAGAAAATGCGAGTGTAAAAAATGAAGATTTAGAATTTTCTCCTTCACTTTGCTGCTATTCCTGTGAAACACCTAAAGGGTTAAAACACTTACTGAATGTAATTTTGAATACTTTGGGGGGTGCAGTTTTTATAATGGGGTCATTTATGGGGTATTTCTAATATGAAGACCCTTAAAATCCACTTCCAACCTGAACTGGGCCCTGAAAAATTACGATTTTGAAAATCTTGAGAAAAATTGGAAAATTGCTGCGGAACTTTGAAGCCCTCTGGTGTCTTCCAAAAGTAAAAACTTGTCAATTTTTTTATGCAAACACAAAGTAGACATATTGTATATGTGAATCAATATGTAATTTATTTGGAATATCCATTTTCCTTTCAAGCAGAGACTTTCAAAGTTAGAAAAATGCTACATTTTCTAAATTTTCATGAAATTTTTAGATTTTTTACCAAGAAAGGATACAAATATCAGTGAAATTTTACCGATAACATAAAGTAGAATATGTCACGAAAAAACAATCTCGGAATCAGAATGATAAGTAAAAGCATTCCAAAGTTATTAATGTTTAAAGTGACAGTGGTCAGATTTTCAAAAAATGCCCAGGTCATGAAGGTGAAAATGGGCTGGGTCATGAAGGGGTTAAAGGAGTTGTCCAGTGGTGAACAAGTAGTGAACAACTTATCCCCTATCCTAAGGATAGGGGATAAGTTGCTGATCTCAGGGGGTCCTGTATGGGGCCCGGGCAGCCACGCGAAAGAGGTGTGTCGACCACCGCACAAAGCGGAGTCCGACACGCCCCCTCAATTCAACTCTATGGGAGAGCTGCCTTCGGCAATCTCCGGCTCTGCCATAGCGATGTATTGAGGAGGCGTGTCGGCCGCCGCTTCGTACGGTGGTCGACACCTGCTATTTGGCCGGAGAGCCTGGCCCCTGTACAGAGAGATCGTGGTGGACCCCCCGCAATCTCAAACTTATCTCCTATCCTTAGGATAGGGGATACGTTTTTCACCACTTTAAGGTGAAAATTGGCTTGGTCCTTAACCCCTTAAGGACCAGGCCAATTTTCACTGTAGGACCAGAGCGTTTTTTGCACATCTGCCACTTTCACTTTAAGCATTAATAACTCTGGGATGCTTTTCCCTTTCATTCTGATTAAGAGATAGTTTTTTCGTGACATATTCTACTTTATGTTACTGGTAAAATTTTGTCGATACTTGCATCATTTCTTGGTGAAAAATTCCAAAATTTTATGAAAAAATTGAAAATTTAGCATTTTTCTAACATTGAAGCTCTCTGTTTGTCAGGAAAATAGACATTCCAAATAAATTATATTTTGATTCACAAACTCAATGAGGGACATTTATCAATGTTTGCTTATGTATTCTTTTTTTTCAGCCTGTTGATAATTTTCTTTCACGTAAGCAATTTTTCCTTTTTTATTTTGGTAGTAGCTTTTTCTGCTCCATGTTTGAGCTGGAGTAAATTTAGTCAATTTTTAACGGTCTTGTGACTTTTTTTTGCGCAGTTGCGACTGTCGCAGTTAATAAATACCTGACTACCCGTAGTCCATTTTAAAATTATTACTACATAGTAAATTTTAGGAAAACTTGCTTTTCTCGCTTTCCAGTCAAAATGTCGCACGAATAATCGAGTAGTCGCAGTTGAGACAATTTTGCGACAATTATAGTAAAGAAAAGTTGACATGCTTTTATTTTTGGAAGACATCAGAGGGCTTAAAAGTTTTCAATATCGGAATTTTTCATGGACCAGTTCAGGTTTGAAGTGGATTTGAAGGGCCTTCCTATTAGAAATACCCCACAAATGACCCCATTATAAAAACTGCACCCCTAAAAGTATTCAAAATTACATTCAGTAAGTGTGTTAACCCTTTAGGTGTTTCACAGGAATAACAGCAAAATAAAGGAGAAAATTCAAAATCTTAATTTTTTACACTCGCAAGTTCTTGTTGACCCAGTTTTTGAATTTTTACAAGAGCAAAAGGAGACAAATCCCCTCAAACCCAATTTCTCTCGAGTAAGGAAATACCTCATATGTGTATGTCAAGTGTTCGGCGGGCACAGTAGAGGGCTCAGAAGGGAAGGAGCGACAACGGGATTTTGGAGAGTGAGTTTTTCTGAAATGGTTTTAGGGGGGCATGTCACATTTAGGAAGCCCGTATGTTGCCAGAACAAGAAAAAAAACCACATGGCATACCATTTTGGAAACTACACCCCTCAAGGCACATAACAAGGGGTCCAGTGAGCCTTAACACCCCACAGGTGTTTGATGACTTTTCGTTAAAGGGGTACTCCGCCCCTAGACATCTTATCCCCTATCCAAAGGATAGGGGATAAGATGTCAGATCGCCACGGTCCCGCTGCTGGGGACCCCCGGGATTGCCGCTGCGGCACCCGCTGTCATTACTGCCCAGAGTGAGTTCGCTCTGCACGTAATGAGAGGCAGTACAGGGGCCGGAGCATCGTTACGTCACAGCCCCGCCCATCGTGACGTCACGTCCCGCCCCCCTCAATACGAGTCTATGGGAGGTGGCGTGGCAGTCGTCACGCCCCTGCCATAGACTTGTATTAAGGGAGCAGGCCGTGATGTCACTGGGGCGGAGCCATGACGTCACGCTGCTCCGTCCCCTGTATCATCCGTCATTATGCACAGAGCGAACTCGCTCTGTGCAATAATCGCAACTGGGTGCCGCAGCGGCAATCCCGGGGGTCCCCAGCAGCCGGACCACAGCGATCTGACATCTCATCCCCTATTTGTAACCCCATCTCTTCTGAGTATGAAAATACCCCATGTTAGGGCATAAAATGCTCTGCGGGTGAACTATAATGCTCAGAAGAGAAGAAGTCACATTTGGCTTTTTGAAAGCAAATTTTGCTGAAATGGTTTTTGGGGGGCATGTCGCAATTAGGATGCCCCTATGGTCCAAGGACAGCAAAAAAAAAAAACCACATGGCATACTATTTTGGAAACTACACCCGTCAACGAACGTAACAAGGGGTACAGTGAGCCTTAACACCTCCCAGGTATTTCACAACTTTTTTTAAAGTTGGATGTGTAAATGAAAAAAATATATATTTTTCACTAAAATGCAGTTTTTCCCCAAATTTAACATTTTTACAAGGGGTAATAAGAGAAAATGACCCCAAAATGTGTAACACCATTTCTTCTGAGTATGGAACTACCCCATGTTTGGACATCAAGTGCTCTGCTGGCGCACTACAATGCTGGAGGAGCGCCATTGAGCTTTTGGAAAGGGAATTTGTTTGGAATGGAAGTCAGGGGCCAAGTGAGTTTACAAAGCCCCACATGGTGCCAGAACAGTGGACCCCCCCACATGTGACCCCATTTTGGAAACTACACCCCTCACAGAATATAATAAGGGGTGCAGTGAGTATTTACACCCCACTGGCATTTGACAGATCTTTGGAACAGTAGGCTGAGCAAATGAAAAATCCACATATGGGATATGTTCTTACTTAGAAGAAATGGGGTTACAAAATTTGGGGGGCTTTTTCCTATTTTCCCATGTGAAAATGAAAACTTCAGGGTAACACCAGCATTTTAGTGAAATTTTTATTTTTTATTTTTTTATTTTCCCATCCAACTTTAATGAAAATTCATGAAACACCTGTGCGGTGTTAAGGCTCACTATACCCCTTGTTACGTTCCATGAGGGGTATAGTTTCCAAAATGGTGTCACATGTGGGTATTTATTTTTTGGCGTTTATTTCAGAACTGCTGTAAAATCAGCCACCCCTGTGCAAATCACCAATTTAGGCCTTAAATGTACATAGTGCACTCTCACTCCTGAGCCTTGTTATGCGCCCACAGAGCATTTTTCGCCCACATATGGGGTATTTCTGTATTCAGGAGAAATTGTGTTACAAATTTTGGGGGTCTTTTTTTCCTTTTACCTCTTGTAAAAATAAAAAGTAAAGGGCAACACCAGCATGTAAGTGTAAAAATTTTTTTTTTTTTACACCAACAGGCTGGTGTAGACCCCAACTTTACCTTTTCATAAGGGGTAAAAGGAGAAAAAGCCACCCCAAAATTTGTAGTGCAATTTCTCCCGAGTACGGAAATACCCCATATGTGGCTCTAAACTGTTTCCTTGAAATACGACAGGGCTCCGAAGTGAGAGAGCGCCATGCGCATTTGAGGACTAAATTAGGGATTGCATAGGGGTGGACATAGGGGTATTCTGTATTATGTAGTGTTTTACTCTTTATTATGTGTTAGTGTAGTGTAGTGTTTTTTAGGGTACATTCGCACTGGTGGGTTTACAGTGAGCTTACCGCTACGAGTTTGCGCTGCGCCGAAAAATTTTCCGCAGCTCATACTTGAAGCAGGAAACTTTCTGTAAACCTGCCCGTGTGAATGTATCTTGTACATTCACATTGGGGGGGGGGGGGGGGGGCAAACCTCCAGCTGTTTCAAAACCACAACTCCCAGCATGCACTGACAGAGCGTGCATGCTGGGAATTGTACTTTTGCAACGGTTGTACGCTTTGGGTTGTAGTTTTGCAATATCTAGGGGCCACAGTTCACTGCACAGTGATATTCAAACTGTAGCCCTCCAGCTGTTGCAAAACTACAAAACCCAGCATGACAGCTTTCTGGGCATGCTGGGACTTGTAGTTTTCAACATCTGGAGGGAAATAGTGTAGAGACCACTGTATAGTGGTCTCATACTGCAGCCCTCAAGATGTTGCTAGGCAACTTACCGACTTCCGTTGGATCCAGTGAGCCAGCTGCACGACATGCCGCCCGCCGATCTCCAACACCGATCGTCACCCGCAGCCTCGCGCCCAGGGTAAGTGGACTTCGGCGCCGGTCCTCTGTCCTTTCCCCGTTTTGCCCCGTCTATTGTGGGTGGGCAGAACGGGGAAAATGAACGTTAACCCCCCTGCCCCCGATCTGCTATTGGACGTCGCTTCTAGACGCCCAATAGCAGGGATAAGAGGGGTGGCACCCCTGCCACCTCACTCCTATCCCTTCAGGGGGATCGTAGGTGTCTTAGACAACAGCGATCTCCTTTATATTCCGGGTCACCATAGACCCATAATGACCCGGAATTGCGCAAATCGCAAGTGTGAATTTACTTAATTTGCACCAATTGCCGACATGGAGGGGGTCTGATGACCCCCCTGGGCATTTGCACGGGGTGCCTGCTGATCAATATCAGCAGTAACCCCGGTCCGATACATGTACGTCCTTGGTCCTTAAGACCCAGGGTGTCAGGATGTACCTGTACGCCCGTGTTCCTGAACAGGTTAAGGTGTTAAAGGGGTACTCCCGTGGAAAACTTTTTTTTTTTTTATCAACTGGTGCCAGAAAGTTAAACAGATTTGTGAATTACTTCTATTAAAAAATCTTAATCTTTTCAGTACTTTTTAGGGTCTGTATACTACAGAGGAAATGGTTTTCTTTTTGGAACACAGAGCTCTCTGCTGACATCATGACAACAGTGCTCTCTGCTGACATCTCTGTCCATTATAGGAACAGTCCAGAGCAGCATATGTTTGCTATGGGGATTTTCTCCTACTCTGGACAGTTCTTAAAATGGACAGAGATGTCAGCAGAGAGCACTGTGGTCATGATAGCCTGACAAAGCTGAGTAGGAGCACGCTGCTATTTCCCCCTATTCCACTCTCTCCCAGCCAGTCTGCTAGCATGAAACATTACGTTTTAATGACAAAATAAAGATTGAAGATTTTACTGCACAGATGGTGAGTGCCGTTTTCTATCTCTTATGATGTCTAGTGATGTCGCGAACATAAAATTTTCGGTTCGCGAACCGCGAACGCGAGCTTCCGCAAAAGTTTGTGAACCCGCGAACCGGGCGAACCGCCATTGACTTCAATGGGCAGGTGAATTTTAAAACCCACAGGGACTCTTTCTGGGCACAATAGTGATTTAAAAGTTGTTTCAAGGCGACTGACACCTGGACTGTGGCGTGCTGGAGGGGGATCTATGGCAAAACTCCCATGGAAAATTACATAGTTGATGCAGAGTCTGGTTTTAATCCATAAAGGGCATAAATCACCTAACATTCCTAAATGGTTTGGAATAACGTGCTTTAGCCCCCTTTCGGCAGCACTAAGAGCCCCCTTTAGGCATCACATAGTTAGATCCCCCCTTTAGGCAGCACATAGATTCCCCATATTAGGCAGCACATAATTAGAGCCCCCCTTTAGGCAGCACATAGGTAGAGCCTCCCTTTAGGCAGCACATAGTGGAATTTGAACCCAAGGCCCTAGCACTGCAAGGCAGCAGTGCTAACCTCTGAGCCACCATGCTACCCTTAGCATACATCTAGTATCCACGGTTGCTAAAATGGACAGAGATGTCAGCAGAGAGTACCAGAAAAATTAGGCATGTACACATGGATGAAAAATTGGGTATTGTCGCAGCCGCATCTGTAGCAGCAGCCAGAAAAATTGCAGCACCAGAAAAAGTGCAGCAGCAGAGGCCAGAAAAATTAGGCATGTACACCTGGCTGGAAAATTTGGTGTTGTCGCAGCTGTAGCAGCGGCCAGAAAAATTGCAGCACCATAACAAGTGCAGCAACAGAGGTCAGAAAAATTAGGCATGTACACATGGATGAAAAATTGGGTATTTACGCAGTCGCAGCTGTAGCAGCTGCCAGAAAAATTGCAGCACCATAACAAGTGCAGCAGCAGAGGCCAGAAAAATTAGGCATGTACACATGGATGAAAATTTGGTACTGTCGCAGCTGCTGCTGTAGCAGCGGCCAGAAAAATTTAGCCATGCAGAAAGTGCCCTAAAACATTGCGGCTTGAACCCTACTTGGTGGCGGATAAGTCACGCAAGTCATCCGGCATTCAGAGTTCAACTATAGCAGCGTGTGGACCATTTTTAGCCAAAGGCAGCTCATCTGATCAGGCCTTGTTCAGTCAAATGTATCGCCCAGTGTCAGTCCCTTCGGGATCCATCCCTCATTCATCTTAAGAAAGGTGAGGTAATCCAGACTTTTTTGACCAAGGCGACTCCTCTTCTCAGTGACAATACCTCCTGCTGCACTGAAGGTCCTTTCTGACAGGACACTTGAAGCCGGAAAGGCCAGAAGTTCGAGGGCAAATTGGGATAGCTCAGGCCACAGGTCAAGCCGGCACACCCAGTAGTCAAGGGGTTAATCGCTCCTCAGAGTGTCGATATCTGCGGTTAAGGCCAGGTAGTCTGCTACCTGTCGCGGTCAAGTCGTTCTCTGATGGCGGATCCCGAAGGGCTGTGGCGATGCGTAGGACTTAAAAAGCTCTGCATGTCCTCCATCAACAGCATGTCTGTAAAGCATCCTGTCCTTGCCGGCATGTTCGTGGGAGGAGGAGGAGGATTACTTTCACCTCTTCCCCTGTTAGTTACCTGTTGTGCTGTGACATGACCCTTATATTCTGTGTACAGAATACTTCTTTAATTTAATTTATTTAATTTAATTTATTTTGGACCTGCTGAATCCTTTCCGCCTTGCTGTAATGCGGTAACATGTCGGGCACTTTATGTTTATACCGGGGGTCTAGTAGCATGGACACCCAGTACAGATCGTTCTCCATCATCCTTTTTATACGAGGGTCCCTCAACAGGCACGACAGCATGAAAGACCCCATTTGCACAAGGTTGGATGCCGAGATACTCACGTCCCGTTCCTCAGTGATGTCAGGGAAAGTATCATCTTCTTCCCCCCAGCCATGTACAACACCACGGGAACCAGATAGGTGACAAGGAACACCCTGGGATGCCTGATGTGGTTGGTCTTCCTCCTCCTCTTCAAAGCCACATTCCTCCTCTGACTCCTCTTCCTCACAATCCTCTTCTAGCGTTGCCGCAGGTCCAGCAAGTGATGCTGATTAGGCTGTTTCTAGTGGCGATAGTGTCCACAACTCTTCCTCTTCACG
Organism: Hyla sarda; assembly: GCF_029499605.1. Classification (NCBI taxonomy): domain Eukaryota; kingdom Metazoa; phylum Chordata; class Amphibia; order Anura; family Hylidae; genus Hyla; species Hyla sarda. The sequence goes on from NC_079190.1 coordinate 439,528,437, forward strand.
CTCATCTACTGCCTGATTCAGCACTCTTCGCAGGGCATGCTCCAGGAAGCAAACAAACGGTATGATGTCGCTGATGGTGCCTTCGGTATGACTGACCAGGTTTGTCACCTCTCCAAAAGCACGCATGAGCCTACAGGCATTGCGCATGAGCCTCCAGTAATGTGGCGAAAAAATTCCCAGCTCCGCGGATGATGTCCTAGCACCCTGGTCATACAAATATTTGTTGACGGCTTTTTCTTGTTGGAGCAGGCGGTCGAACATTAAGAGTGTTGAATTCCAACATGCCGGGCTGTCGCAAATCAAGCGTCTCCCTGGCATGTTATTTCGCCGCTGGATATCTGACAATTGCGCCATGGCCGTATAGGAACGCCTGAAATGGCCACACACCTTCCTGGACTGCTTCAGGACATCCTGTAAGCCTGGGTACTTGAGCACAAAGCGTTGTACAATCAGATTACACACGTGCCATGCACGGCACATGTGTCCACTTGCCCAACCTCAATGCCGCCAACAAATTTGTTCCGTTGTCACAAACCACCTTGCCGATCTCCAGTTGGTGCGGAGTCAGCCACTGGTCCACCTGTGCGTTCAGGGCCGACAGGAGCGCTGGTGCGGTGTGACTCTCCGCTTTGAGGCAAGTCAACCCCAAGATGGCGTGACACTGCCGTATCTGGGATGTGTAATAGCACCTGGGGAGCTGGGGGGGTGCTGGTGATGTGGAGAAAAACGCAGCAGTGGAAGAGGATATTATGGAAGAGGATGGTGTAGGAGGAGTAGAGGAGGTGGCAGCAGGCCTGCCTGCAAGTCGTGGCGGTGTCACCAACTCCTCTGCAGAGCCACGCATTCCATGCTTGGCAATCGTCAACAGGTTTAACCAATGCGCAGTGTAGGTGTTATACGTGCCCTGACCATGCTTTGCATACAAGGTATCAGTGGTCAGATGGACCCTTGCCCATACACTGTGTGCCAGACATGCCATAATTTCCTTTTGCACAATGGAGTAAAGGCTGGGGATTGCCTTTTGTGCAAAAAAATTTCGTCCGGGTACCTTCCACTGCGGTGTCCCAATGGCTACAAATTTTTTAAAGGCCTGGTATGGTAAAAGCTGGCAGGCTAGCAGTTCCGACAAGCCAGCTGTCAGACACCGGGCTAGGGGGTGACTTTGAGACATTGGCTTCTTGTACTCAAACATCTCCTAGACAGACACCTGACTGTGGGCAGATGAGCAGGAACTGCTCAAGGCTAGAGACGGAGAGGCGGATGGTTGAGAGGGGGCAAGGAGGGCAGCAGTGGTTGACCTGGCTGAAGATGCTGGACCAGGAGGAGGATGGCGGCTTTGACTTTGTGTGCTGCTTGTACTGACGTGTTGATCCCATAGGCGTTTGTGATGTGACATCATGTGCATTCGCAAAGCAGTTGTGCCTAGGTGGGTGTTGGACTTCCCACAACTCAGTTTCTTCTGGCACAGGTTGCAAATGGCCTCGCTGTTGTCAGAGGCAGACACACAAAAAAAATGCCACACTGCTGAGCTCTGCGATAACGGCATTCTGGTGGTGGCAACAGCATGCGTTGATTGGGGTCCCATCTGGCTGACCCTGGGTGCCGATGCATGCTGTCTTACTGTGCCACTAGCTCCTTGCGATGACCTCCCCCTGCTTCCAACTCGTCTCCTCCTCCTCTCTGTCTCCCCATCTGAACTTTCCCCCTTTTCTTCCCTTCTAGCGGGCACCCACGTGGCATCCACGGACACATTGTCATCATCAACACCTTCACCGCTATCTGACACCTCAAGAAAGGAAGCAGCAGTGGGTACAACATCATCATCACACCGTATGTCCATGTGTGTAATGCTGCCTGACTTAGACATATCCCTGTTAACTACATCCTCTGGCAATAATGGTTGCGCATCACTCATGTCTTCAAACTGATGTGTAAATAACTCCTCTGACGGATCAAGTAAAGCTGCTGTGGTGCTAGTGTTGGTGGTGGCGGCAGGCGGGCAAGTGGTAGCATCAGAGGTGCCCGAAGCTAAGCTAGAGGAGGAGAAGGATGGTGCATCAAGGTTCCGAGCGGAAGCTGTAGTAGATTGGGTGTCTTGTGAAAGCCAGTCAACAAAGTCCTCAGAACTTTGGGGGTTCAGGGTACGTGGCCTCTGAACACTGACCATTCTAGGGCCAAAGGGAATCCCAGCACCACGTCGGCCCCTGCGGGGTGGCCTTCCTCTGCCTGTCATTTTTTTGGTTAACCCCTTCAGGACCAAGCCCATTTTGGCCTGAAGGACCAGAGCGTTTTTTGCACATCTGACCACTGTCCCTTTAAACATTAATAACTCTGGAATGCTTTTAGTTATCATTCTGATTCCGAGATTGTTTTTTCGTGACATATTCTACTTTAACATGGTGGTAAATTTTTGTGGTAACTTGCAGCCTTTCCTCGTGAAAAATTCTAAAATTTGATGAAAAATTTGAAAATTTTGCATTTTTCTAACTTTGAAGCTCTCTGCTTGTAAGGAAAATGGATATTACAAATAAAAAAATGTTTTATTCACATATACAATATGTCTACTTTATGTTTGCATCATAAAAGTGACAAGTTTTTACTTTTGGAAGACACCAGAGGGCTTTAAAGTTCAGCAGCAATTTTCCAATTTTTCACAAAATTTTCAAACTCACTATTTTTCAGGGACCAGTTCAGGTTTGAAGTGGATTTGAAGGGTCTTCATATTAGAAATACCCCACAAAAGACCCCATTATAAAAACTGCACCCCCAAAGTATTCAAAATGACATTCAGTCATCATTTTAACCCTTTAGGTGTTTCACAGGAATAGAAGCAAAGTGAAGGAGAAAATTCACAATCTTCATTTTTTACACTCGCCTGTTCTTGTAGACCCAATTTTTGAATTTTTACAAGGGGTAAAAGGAGAAAATGAATACTTTTATTTGCAGCCCAACTTCTCTTGAGTAAGCACATACCTCATATGTCTATGTAAAGTGTTCGGTGGACGCAGTAGAGGGCTCAGAAGCGAAGGAGCTATAAGGGGATTTTGGAGAGTACGTTTTTCTGAAATGGTTTTTGGGGGGCATGTTGCATTTAGGAAGCCCCTATGGTGCCAGAAAAGCAAATAACCCTCACATGGCATACCATTTTTGAAACTAGACCCCTTGAGGAACATAACAAGGAATAAAGTGAGCCTTAATACCCTACAGATGTTTCATGACTTTTGCATATGTAAAAAAAATTATATTTTTTTTCACTAAAATGTGTGTTTCCCCCCAAATTTCACATTTTCCCAAGGGTTAATAGCAGGAAATACCCCCAATATTTGTAACCCCATCTCTTCTGAGTATGGAGGTACCCCATGAGTTGACCTGAAGTGCACTATGGGCGAACCACAATCCTCAGAAGAAAAGGAGTCATATTTGGCTTTTTGAGAGCAAATTTTGCTCGGGGGCATGTCGCATTTAGGAAGCCCCTAAGGTGCCAGAACAGCGGAAAAAAAAAAAACACATGGCATGCCATTTTGGAAACTAGACCCCTTTAGGAATATAACAAGAGGTACAGGGAGCATTTGCCCCCCACTGGTGTCTGACAGATCTTTGGAACAGTGGGCTGTACAAGTTATCCTTTTCACGGACCACTGTTCCAAAGATCCGTCAGACACCTGTGGGGGGTAAATTCTCACTACACCCCTCATTACATTCCGTGAGGGGTGTCGTTTCCGAAATGGGGTCACATGTGGGGTTTTGTTTTTTTTGCGTTTGTCAAAACCGCTGTAACAATCAGCCACCCCTGTGCAAATCACCTCAAATGTACATGGTGCGCTCTCCCTTCTGGGCCTTGTTGTGCGCCCCCAGAGCACTTTGCGCTCACATATGGGGTATCTCCGTACTCGGGAGAAATTGCGTTACAAATTTTGGGGGGCTTTTTTCCCTTTTACCTCTTGTGAAAATGTAAAGTATAGGGCAACATCAGCATGTTAGTGTAAAAAATTAAAATTTTTTACACTAACATTCTGGTGTAGACCCCAACATTTCCTTTTCATGAAGGGTTAAAGAAGAAAAAGCCCGCAAACCTTGTAACGCAATTTCTCCCGAGTACGGCGATACCCCATATGTGGCCCTAAACTGTTGCCTTGAAATACGACAGGGCTCCAAAGTGAGAGCGCCATGTGCATTTGAGGCCTAAATTAGGGATTTGCATAGGGGTGGACATAGGGGTATTCTACGCCATTGATTCCCAAACAGGGTGCCTCCAGCTGTTGCAAAACTCCCAGCATGGACAGTCAGCGGCTGTCCGGCAATACTGGGAGTTGTTGTTTTTCATTTTCAACAGCTGGAGGCTCTGCTTTGGAAACAGTGGTGTACCGGACGTTCTTATTGGGGGAGGGGGGCTGTGTAGGGGTATGTGTATATGTAGTGTTTTTAACCTTTTATTTTATTTTATGTTGGTGTAGTGTAGTGTTTTTAGGGTACAGTCACATGGGCGGGGGATTACAGCGAGTTTCCCAGCACAAAATTTGCTGCATCTCAAGATGCGAGAAACCCACTGTAAAAGCCTCGCCCATGTGAATGTACCCTGTACATTCACAGGGGGGGGGGGGGGTGCACCAGCTGTTGCAAAACCACAACTCCCAGCATGCATGTTCTGTTAGTGCATGCTGGGAGTTATAGTTTTGCAACAGCTGGAGGCACACAGGTTAGGAAACACTGAGTTAGAAACAGACAATGTTTTCCAACCAGTGTGTCTCCAGTTGTTGCAAAACTACAACTCCCAGCATGCCCAGACAGCTGAAGGGCATGCTGGGAGTTGTAGTTCGGCAACATCTGAAGGGCCAGATGTTGCTAAACTAAAACTCCCAGCATGCCTGGACAGTCAGTGCATACTGGGAGTTGTAGTTTTGCAACAGCTGGAAGAGCACAGATTGGAGACCATTATACAATGGTCTCCAAACTGGGGCCCTCCAGATGTTGCAAAACTACAACTCCCAGCATGCATGGTCTGTTAGTGCATGCTGGGAGTTATAGTTTTGCAACAGCTGGAGGCACACAGGTTAGGAAACACTGAGTTAGAAACAATGTTTCCCAACCAGTGTGTCTCCAGTTGTTGCAAAACTACAACTCCCAGCATGCCCAGAGAGCTGAAGGGCATGCTGGGAGTTGTAGTTCAGCAACATCTGAAGGGCCAGATGTTGCTGAATTAAAACTCCCAGCATGCCTGGACAGTCAGTGCATGCTGGGAGTTGTAGTTTTGCAACAGCTGGAAAAGCACAGATTGGAGACCATTATACAATGGTCTCCAAACTGGGGCCCTCCAGATGTTGCAAAACTACAACTCCCAGCATGCCCAGACAGCCAAAGGCTGTCTAGGCATGCTGGGAGTTGTAGTTTTCAGACACCTAGAAGCAGCAGTGAAGATCTTCACTGCTGCCTCTGAGGACCATATACTTACCTGCCGGTCCCGTCGCTGCTCGTCCACGTGGCCGGTCCTGTCGCTGCTCCTCGGTCCCGCCGCTGCTCCAGGTAAGGCCGCCGGTCCCCTCGTGTTCGCCCTCTACGCCGCAGGTCCCCGCGAGCCCCTGCAGCCATCGTCCCCCGTTCTGCCCGACTTCCAGGGGCGGGCAGTGCGGGGGATCTGAACTTTCACCCCACATGACTGTGATTGGTCCACAGGGACCAATCACAGTGATCGCTGACCAGGACCATCAATGGATGGTCCTGGGGGGTGAAGCAGAAGTTGTCCCCTGCTGGAAACAGCGGGACTTCTGCCAGTTAACCCGTGCGATGCTGCGCATCGCCGGGTTAACTGAATGTCGTTTATAAACGTCGGGATGCGCGAACGCACTGCACAACCCGACGTTTATATATGACATTCTGCGGGAAGGGGTTAAATTTGCACAAGTGTCACACCAAATGTGATTTGCACTAGGGTGACACAATTTGCCCTGCAGGCAAAAAAAAATGGCAACTGTGATGTGAACTGACAGTGACTGATTTTATTCAACAGCCAAAAAAGGTATTTTTTTTTAATTTGCACAACTGTCACACCAAATGTGATTTGCACTACGGTGACACAATTTGCCCTGCAGGCAAACAAACTGGCAACTGTGACGTGAACTGACAGTGACTGGTTTTATTTAACAGCCAAAAAAAGGTATTTTTTTTTATTTGCACAACTGTCACACCAAATATGATTTGCACTAGTGTAACAATGAGCAAAAAAGCTTGCCAGCGGAGTTCCCCTTTTAAGCAGTGGTCCCCAACCAGGGTGCCTCCAGCTGTTGCAAAACACACAGACTGATATATTTCAGCCCTTTGAATACTGTAGTAGTTAGTTGCTTTAAAGAAAAAAGCTTGCCAGCGGAGTTCCCCTTTTAAGCAGTGGTCCCCAACCAGGGTGCCTCCAGCTGTTGCAAAACACACGGACTGATATATTTCAGCCCTTTGAATACTGTAGTAGTTAGTTGCTTTAAAGAAAAAAAGCTTGCCAGCGGAGTTCCCCTTTTAAGCAGTGGTCCCCAACCAGGGTGCCTCCAGCTGTGGCAAAACACACGGACTGATATCTTTCAGCCCTTTGAATACTGTAGTAGTTAGTTGCTTGAAGGAACTTAAGTTTTATACTGGAGTGCCCCTTTTAACCAGCGGTTCCCTCTTAACCAGGGTGCCTCCAGCTGTTGCAAGACACACGGACTGATATCTTTCAGCCCTTTGAATACTGTAGTAGTTAGTTGCTTGAAGGAACTTAAGTTTTATACTGGAGTACCCCTTTTAACCAGCGGTTCCCTCCAAACCAGGGTGCCTCCAGCTGTTGCAAGACACACGGACTGATATTTGAGCCCTAAAAAGGTCTTTTTTGGGTGCTGTCCTTAAAGCAGATGTTACACTAGTGCTTTAGGAGTAAATTGGACCCTGAATACACCACCTAGCAGCAACCTAGCTATCGCTTTCCCTATACAGAAGGAGCAGCTTCTCTGTCCCTCCACTTCCTAAGCCTGCAGCATGCCGAATGAGGGTAAAATGGCGTCCGTGCAAGAGGTAGGAGGGTCTGGAAGGAAGGGACTGCTGCTGATTGGCTGTGATGTGTCTGCTGACTCTAACTCACAGGGTCAAAGTTTACCGCAATGTTAAAGTATAGGGGGCGGATCGTACTTCAAACATGTTCTCCCGGCGAGGCGAATGCGAACATGCTAAATTCGCCGGGAACTGTTCGCCAGCAAACAATTCGCGACATCTCTAATGATGTCAACGGAATATGACATTTGAAAATTTTTGTATAGGATACATAGTATGTACATTACTGACTATTTGATATTTTTACTGACTTTCTGTACATGAAATTATATACTTTCTAATGACTAGACAATAATAGTATATTGTTTCATATAATTGTGCAAAAACAGGAAACAATATATTACTCTTTGCATGGTACTCAAGAGTCTGTAGTAAAGGATCACTGCTTGGCACGATTATAGTCTATGGGATTTTTCCAATAGCATTTTTAACCCGTTATTGCCAATTATTAATAATGGCCTTTATTTTGTTACGGGCGATAGTAACAGGAAAAAAAGTGCATGCACTATTTCTTCTATTCATTCGCCGGTCACAAAATAACGTCCGTTATTAATAACGGGCGATAACGGGTTATAATGGCTATTGGAAAAATGCCATAGACTATAATGGGATTTTCTAACGGCCGTTTAATGGCCGATTTCCAGGATTTTTATAATGGGCATTTATAACAAAGTATTTTTTATAGTGTGAAAGCAGCCTTATTAGTAATAAAAAGAAACAAGATAAACACATGTGAGCTCATCCTGGAAATTTTCCAGCCAAGCCTCGCCTGTCAGGATGCTTTCAAGGTTGGGACATGAAGCGGGGACCAGGGGACTGTGCCCCCTCTAAGGGACTGACTCGTGTGTTCCAAGACACTTGAGATGGTGGAGCTCACTGTTACCACCATCTGTACCTCAGCGGCTTTCGCCAATGGGGGACAAAGTATTGGTACCTGTTGGGCCAGCCAAATCTCCTCCTCAACAGGAGTAGGTCAAGGCACTTTAGTTGGTGCCCGTTGGGTAGGCCAAACCTCATCAACGCCAGGAGTAGACCTAGGTACATCTGTAGACTTCTTCTTTAAGTAAAGGTGATACTTCGGGCAGAAACTCTTCCTCCTTGACTTGACTTTGACTTGTGGAGGTAGAAGCCCGAAGGGATCCGACTCCCAATCCTCCGAGGGGAAGCAGGCAATTCTCCTCTTGCACTGTGGACTGGGGTGTACTCCACTATCTCCCCGCTCTCAAAGGAGTGTAGGTGTGTGGGGAAATAGTCTCTCTTGACCCCATGGTAGCAGTCCATTAACCTGTTAAGGACCCAGGGCGTAAACTTACGCCCTGAGTCCCGGTCCTCCGATATGATGCGGGGTCACACGGTTACCCCGCATCATATCGCGGCTGGCCAGGCGTCATAGTGAAGCCGGGACCCGCCGCTAATAGCGCGTGGCACTGATCGCGGTGCCCCGCGCTATTAACCCTTTAGCCGTGCGCTCAAAGCTGACCCGCGCGGCTAAAAACGAAAGTAAAAGTGCTAGCTCAGGGAGCAGTTCGGGATCGCCGCGGTATAATCGCGGCATCCCGAACAGCTTTAGCACAGGAGGAAGGTCTCTTACCTTCCTTCCTGCAGTCCGATCGCCGAATGAATGCTTCAAGCCTGAGATCCAGGCTAGGGCAATCAATCGCCGAAAACACTGATTGATCCATTCCTATGGGGATGCATCAATCAGTGTTAAAGATTAGTAAATGCAATGTTATAGACCCTTATGGGAGCTATAATATTGCATAAGAAAAGTGTAAAAAAATCATTAACCTTTTCAATTATCTCTTCCCCTAAAAAAAGTTTGAATCCCCCGGCATTTCCAAGAATAAAAAAAAAACTGTGGAAATAAAAATAAACATATGTGGTATCGATGCATGTGGAAATGTCCGAATTATAAAAATATACCGCTTTTTAAACCACATGTTCAATGGCGTACGCTCAAAAAAATTCAAAAGTCCAAAATAGTGCATTTTTGATCACTTATTATACCACAAAAAAGTGAAGTTAAAAAAGTTATAGGGCTCAGAAAATGACAATTTTAAACGTATAAATTTTCCTGCATGTATTCATGATTTTTTTCTGAAGTGATACAAAATCAAACCTATACAAGTAGGGTATCATTTTAACCGTATGGACCTACAAAATAAAGATAAGGTGTCATTTTTGCCGAAAAATGTACTGCGTAAAAACGGAAGCCCCCATAGCTTATAAAATAGTGTTTTTTCATCAATTTTGTCGCACATTGATTTTTTTTCTTGTTTCACCGTAGATTTTTGGGTAACATTACTAATGTCATTATAAAGTAGAATTAGTGACGCAAAAAATAAGCCATAATATAGAATTTTAGGTGAAAATTTTAAAGAGTTGTGATTTTTTAAAGTTAAGGAGGAAAAATTGAAAATGAAAAAACGTAAAAAGCCAGGGTCCTTAAAGGGTTAAGGTTCTGAACCCCCGGACTCAAATTTTATTACTGTGGCTCTTCGCCTTTCAAGGGGTGGTTCTCCTGCTCTGGGGTGGTCCAACATATGGATTTACAGAAGTTTCAAACTTTTGTTGGGCCTGTCGCACCTTGTAGGGCATTTCTTTTGGGCCGTACTCCAGCCTCCTCTGTGCTCTCAGCTCTTCTATGATTGCAGACATCTGGGCTTCTCGTCTGGCCCTCTCGGACTTCTGCTGGGACAGGGGTATGCTCCTTTCCTGGTAGAGGGAGTAGATACTGGTGCATATATTCTATAAGTTGTGCCTTATCTCCAAACACCCACTTTGGGAGTAGGGGTGATCTGGAGCGTGCTGCCAGTTTCTGGGCCTGGGGGTGGACTCGGAGATGGACTCTGGGCTGAACTGTCTGGATGGGGTAGAAAAAGCTGCTTCTGCCTGAGTACTCACATCTGACTCTTCAGTTGGTATCTCAGTCCAGGACCCCCAGGATCGGTGGTGTGGAGACAGTCTCACCGACGACGCTCCTCTGGATGACGCGGGAGTTCCGCCCTCAGGAGTCGCTGGCCACTGTCCATCATCTTCCGGCAGTGGAACTTGTAAGCATACCTCTTCGGCCCCGATCGACAGCTTCTGCAGCTGGACTGCAAGCTCCTGAAATACTTGAGCTGTGGCTGCTGCGACTTTGCAGGCACTGGGGCCATCTTGGGACTCACAGATCTTGTGCTCTCCTGTGCTTCCGCCATGTTGCTCTGTTCACCAACTTCCTGCAGACTGAAGAGGTCCAGCGGCTCTGTTCATTTTGTAGTGGGCTTCGGCAATATGGACGCCAGCAGGAAGTACGTCAGTGGTGCGTCCCTCACTTCCGCTCTCCAGGCAACAAGGGGCGGACCTGTCTTGTTCCACTTAGGATTCAAGACTGCAACTTGACTTCCACGCCCAGGGTTGGGAAGCTGACCAGCGCTGGACTTTTTCACACGTTTTTCTTTTACATCTTTAGCCCTTTCAGGTACGACAAGCATTTTGCCACGGAGCATAGCTTCAGCCCGTATCTTACACATGGCGGGCACAACTTTTACACGGTTCACAATGGCAGACAATAAACGTTTCATCACCTCCCCCTCTATTTCACAAGTGTCTCTCAACTTTTAAGTTTTACTGAAAAAGTCCTGCACACTTTCTGGCTCAATTTCTTTTCATGTTTCTTTTTCCATATCCTGTTCGCAGGATGCCAAAAGTTGTGGTGAGGATGCGATGGAAGGGCAGATGTTATTACCCTAGGGGCAGATGGCATTAAACCCTTGTGTTCGTGACTCCAGGCCGTGGTATCCTCTACACCACTGGTTCCTGGGCTAGGCGCGGGGCAAATAATGACTCTGATGCAAGGTTACGGAACAACAGCAGCTTTACTTACGCAGACAGATGTTATAGTCTTTACAGCTCAGTTAGTCCCAAGAAGTTGACAAGGGTGTTAGGATACCTGCGGCTTGCAGGGACTTGTAGTGGACTTGGACTTAATCATGCAATCCCACGCTGACCTTAGCAGGCTTGATAGACTTGACTATGACTGATTAGACTTCTCCCCTGTGGTTGCTTACCAGGTTTTGACTTTCACCTGAAGGGGTACACGGTTGAAGGAAGCGTGGCTGCGTGGTTAGGCCTTGGTCTCCCTTAGGACACCAGACACTCTCAGGTCTTGACTGTACTGCTCCTCAGCTTAGGCTTAGACTGCACTAACTAGCTCCTCCCTGCAATATATGGGAGCAATTTGGAGGACTCCCATTGGTCATCCACAAGTCACCTGGTCACTGAAACCTTCCCTGGTTACATGACTTAACAACAGGACTTAAAGACATATTCACTTAAATTCAACACATTAACCCTTTATATGAACCATAGTGTGAAGAGAGTCCTGAGGAGTGTGGGGCCAGGGGACTGGAACTGAGTCCACCTGAAAAAAGGGCCACTTCTTTACTAAGCCACCACAAAATAAAAACACACTGCACTAGCAGATTTTTGTGCTTTTTAAAATGAAGTTCCAAAAAGTATCCCTTTTTAGAGGCAGATGCACCCAGAGGTATCGAAAGAAGCAATGGCTTCTAGTGCATGTGACACTGATGATAACAAAATTTACCTGTCCTCGATCCATGGTCCTGTTCTCCCGTTATTTTCTTTGTTTAGGTGGCAGGTTTGGGGGCACGGATGGAGCTTTCTGACGTCCCCGCCGCTGCTGCTGCCCAAATGAGGAAGATAACCGGAGAACAGGACCATACATCAGGGACAGGTAAGTATCATTGTCATCAACTGGGGTCCAATCAAATTCTAATTAAAATAGATTTTGCACTGACATAACAGATGCAGAATGCTCTGTGCTGCTTTACGACAATTATTTTATATGTGTTGTTCTATTCCTAACTGTGTTGTTCACTACTTAGTGTTCCTCACAGAGATCTTTACCTAACACTTGCTATCTTTAAAATGGCTGCTGAAGCTATGTGCATAGGCATTTATAGTGGCTCTGACATCACCCCTATACTGTCTCCTGATAGGTTGGAAAAGCAGTTTGAAAGGCATCATGGCATTCCCTGATGTCATGTGATCCTTCCTCCTTCTTTCTGCCATGTTGCTGATGTCACTCACGTTCTGCTGAAATGAAACGTTCGAAATTTGAGTTTTAGCCAAACCAAACTTGTAGCAAAGTTCTGACTGAACTCAGGTTCTACAGGCTCAATTTGCTGATCTCCACATGATATATCTGTATAGGGGTTAAAAAGGGTTCTAATGATAAACTGAAACGCTCATGTTATATGCCTTTTTATTATTGTACCGCTTTAAAAAAAAAATCACAAACTATATGAACAAAATTAGTATGTTTGAAATTGCCCTATTTTTACCACCTATAACTTTCTAATTTTTCCATATATGGGGTGGTTTGAGGGCTAATTTTTTGCGCCATGTTTTGTAGTTTTTATGGGTACCACTTTTGCTTATATTTTACTTTTTATTCATTTAAAAAAAATTTTTGGAATGAAATGTGACAAAAAAAGCAGCAATTTTGGACTTTTTTGTACGATTTCACCATTTTCAGACTTTTACGCACATGGTGAAACCAAATATGTTTGTTAATTATTTTTTTAATGCTTTTTTGTGGGTAAAATGGGATAAACAGATGTTTAACATTTTTATTGGGGGAGGGGATTTTTCACATTTTTGAAACTTTCTTTTAAACATTTTTATCTTTTTCTTTACACTTTAATAGTCCCCGTAAGGGGACAATTAATAGCAATCATTTCATTTCTAATTCTGTTCAGTGCTATGCATAGGGCATAGCACTGATCAGTGTTATCGGCCATCATCTGCTCTGGTCTGCTCGATCTCAGACCAGAGCAGAAGACCCCTGTAGACGGCCGGAGGCAGGTGAGGGGATCTCTGGCTGCCATTATGGATCCGATCATCCATGTAAAGTACCGCAGATGCTGTGATCTGTATTGATCACATCATCTGAGGGGTTAATGGTGGACATCCCCGTGATCGCGGAAGTCCACCATTACCGGCAGGTCCCTGGCTGCTGATAGTAGCCGGGACCTGCCGAGCATGACTCAAGCAACGGTCCAGTGCTCGCCTTCATGGCAGAGGATAAATGTACATCATAGTGCGTTAAGCACCACCGCACCAAAAGATCCCAGGAGATGGCTGGAGGCTTGTGAGGGGACCTCCGGCCGCCATTTTAGATGATCGGATCCCCGTAGCATCCCTGCAGGCAATCCGATCATCTATTTAAACGTGCGCACTGCCACAGATGCCGTGATCTGTATTGATCACGGCATCTTTGGGGTTAATGGCAGACATCAGCGTGATCGCTGATGTCCACCGTAACCAGCGGGTCCCCGACTGCTGATAGCAGCCAGGACCTGAAGTTCATGATGTGAACACTGCTCCGATGCTCGCGGTCACGTACAGAACGTAAATTTATGCCCTTGTACGTGAAGTACCTCTGCACCAGGACGTACATTCACGTCTGTGGTCGTTAAGAGGTTAAGCCTACTAAGTTTCTTATAAAAAGTAATATATTTTTTTCATTAGCAAAAATAAAACAAAACCGATATTAATTGGGTATCATTACAATCGTAACAGAATACAGAATAAAGATAGTGTGTCATTTTTACCGAAAAGTGCACTACGTAGAAACACAATCCCCTAAAAGTTGCATGATGGCAAATTTTTTGGCAATTTTTCCCCACAAACATTTTTTTGGGCTTCACCATACATGTTGTGGTAAAATGAGTGCTGTCATTACAAAGTACAATAAGTCCTGCAGACAGCAAGCCTTATAAAAGAAAAATTGGAAGAGTTATGAATTTTAAAAGATGAAGAGGAAAAAATATAAGCACAAAAACTGAAAAATTGTTGCTTCATTAAGGGGTTAAGTTCTGTGCAATTGTATATCTATCCCAGCTGACATTGATCAAGTCTTGGATGCTGGCACTATCTACACAACGGGCAGGCTATGAAGTGCTGCATTGCTCTGTTTGCTAGAAAAAAAAGATACATTTACAGAGCAAGAAAACGGCAAAACTCCAAAAATAATTTAAAAGCAGACACTAATTCAGCTACAATCTATTTAGTGCATGAATTCATGGAGTGATGTTTCAATCCCCTCATAGGATCTTTTTTAACCAGTGTTTTAGTACATGACAGGTGTGTATAGCCCAGAGAAAACTGGGTAATTACTGTGATTAGGACATTAAATAATAATTGGAAAATTCAATGCGTTACCACATAATAATCATATTAACCATTACAAACAATGTGTACAATCACTAATTCACATAATGTATTAAAAATCCATGTACTTGTATGATACATAACAAGTACAATCCACAATAGTGAGAAACATTGTAATAAAAAAACAACTGTATACAACACATAATCTGATTGTGTCATCCTTAATAATATCTCAGATGAAGGAGGGGGGATAATTGTCCCTCACCAGATGGAATCAATAAAACTGAAGAACTACACATGGGGCACACGGAATGCAAAAGAGGAGAGAACAAGAAGAGAATCTAATGTTATGTATACAGTGACCCCCTGGCCTACGATGGCCCCGACATACGATAATTTCAACATGCGATGGCCTCTCAGAGGCCATCGCATGTTGAAGGCAGCATCAACATAGGATGCTTTTGTATGTTGGGGCCATCACATAAACGGCTATCCGGCAGCGCAGACTGCTTCAGCTGCCACCAGATAGCCGTTTACAGTGCCTCGTGTGCTCCGGTGATGGTCTCTTACCTGTCCTCGAGGCTCCGGAGCATCCTCTTTGGGATCCCCTGCATCGTCGGCGCTCTCCATCGTCGTCATCACGTCGCCTCGCACGCCGTCCCGTCATCCAATAGGAGCGGCATGCGTAGTGACGTGATGGCGGCGACGGAGAGCGAGGATCCCGGGGAAGCAGAGATGTCCGGAGCGTTGGGGACACCCTAGGGTCGCGGCAACAGTGATGGAAGGCGAAATCCAGGGCAGCGGTGACGAGCGGTGACAGTCCGGAACGGCGGAGACAGGTGAGTATAACTTCCTATTCTTTTCATTGCACAAATCCCTCAACATACGATGGTTTGATGAGGGGCCACTGTACATATAATTGAAATATTTCAGAAAAACTGAAAAAGACAATCATAAAAATATTTTAACACCTTCAGGTCAGGACTAGACGTTTAGAGCATTTTTGTCATTCTGGACAAAAGCTGTTTTTCAAGAATTTCTGATTTACTGTAATTTACCCACACAAGTTAGATTTAGCCTTTCTTGTGACAAATTGTACTTTATGTTGGTGGTAAATATGTATGGATACATGCATTGTTTTTTATTTAAAAAAAACTAGAAAATATTGTAAACATTTTATTTATTTTATTTACAGAGTTCACTGTGCAGTAAAACGCTTGTCGTTTTTATTCTGTAGATCTGTACATTTCTGGTGATACCCAATTCATGTAGCTTTTTATGTTCTTTTTCACAACAAAATCCTTTTTTCTGCCCCTCTTTTGTGTTGCAATGTTACGAGAGCCATAGTTTTTTTATTTTTCATCCAGTGATATTTTGTGAGGACTTGCAAGACATGCTATACTTTTTTTGGTACCAATATTGCAATTTATGCTGTCTTCTAATCATATTTATTCTACTTTTTGGAGCAAAAGTAGCAATGCTTGTGCTTTTTGTCATTTACAGTGCAAAGGGCATTTATTAATTTATTATACTTCATTAATTTTTGAAAAACCTTTAATTTTTTATACTTTTTACCTGTTATACTATACTGCAGCACATCTCTACTGCAGTATAGTATAATTCAGTATTACACTGACATTCAGCCTGTGAGATCCAGTCTATGACTGGACCTCACAGGCTATCATACTTACAGGGGAAAGAGGAATTCCATTTTTTTTATTGACTATGTTGCAGGGGCTGTAAAGTTAGAGTATGTACCTGTGTGTGATAGTGGTCTCGCAATTCTTCTGTGATTTTTGCCTCAAAGTTTATTTTTAACAGCCCACAAAATTACTGTTGTCCCAGGTTTTCACAGGTGACAGTGCAGCCCGAGATATTACATCACTAGTCAAATGATGATAGGGAGCTTGTCCTGCTTCAATGGCTGGAGCAACCTCTGGGTGGGAGAGAGATCATTCTGCAACTAATTGTATTTTTTTCACAGCTGTAGGCACCCTGGTTAGAAAACACTGGTCTTTTGTGGAAGGGAGGAAAGTGACTTCACACTTACAAACAAGGAACTTCGAGACTCTAGTTGAGGAAGGAAACTCCAACACGAAATAGCCAGTTCACAAAAAAAATAGCCACAGCCTTATGGTAATCTCATAACACAGCCATTTAGCCCCAAGACAAGCACAGATCCTTCCTAAGCATGTCCATTACTGTCTGGCAACGATGTACCTTACAGAGGGAGTAAACACCTTATAGTTTCAGCTAGATAAATAAAGTAAACTTGCAACAATGTATATACCTGTCAATGTAGCAGCAATGAGGAATGCTTTTCAAACTGTAGCTGGCAAGCTGCAGACATTGAATCCAAATATAGGATAATTTGTAGTCAACAGTAAGTAGTCGGGACTCTGCTAGTACACATATATAGCCCACTTGATGGAATGAAATCTTTCTTAGTGTTATTCACCGATAACCCCCCACAATGTAGTTTGATACAGATGTCCTATGTGAGGAATATATCAGCGCCATAGCACTGTTCACCTGGTGTCCTGGGGATCGGTGAGATGAATGGGGCCAGTTTTTGCCTTCCTGCTGTGGGGTGTGCTGAAGGTGCCTGGGTTAAGGTAGCCGGAGGTCCCGCTTTCACTGATTGTGCGTATGGCTGGATTACCCAACGGGTAACTGTGGTGTCTTTTTTCCTCGATGATACTTATGCTGTGCGCTGCAAGTCAGGATTTTGACTCCAAAACCTTAGCTTGGCTGCAAGTTGTGAATTTGACTCCAATACCTTAGACAAGATATTGTGTTCAGTTTGGGTACCCATGGTTTTTGTTTTCCAACTTTCCCAAAAATGCAATTTTTTTAAATTGTCTTTCTTATTGTGGAATTGTGTACATTGACCTTAAAGTGGACCTGTCAGTAGGTTTAAAGGGTATAAAGTAAGAACATGGGTATAAAGTAAGAACATGGGTGTAAATCTGCAAATACCTCTCATTAGTTTATTGACCGCAATCCGGTGCAGATTTTACAAAGGTAAACAAATTAGGCTTTGGAGCCCACTGCTAAAGTCCAGCACAGTTAGGCTCATTGACTATTTAGGCACTCCCCTCTGTGCTCTGGTCACCTTCTCTACTCCTTTGAGTGATATCCACTAGGTTAAACTGTAATCCTTGCCTCTCCCTTGTAATCTAGCAGCTGAGGGGAACTCCAAAGCTTTGGATCATGCCTGGGTGTGGATAGTGACACTGAATCCAGTTGAGCAATTGAATTTTGTAAAAGTGGTTGCCCAGCCTCTAAGACATTTTTAGTATGCAGCCTGGGTTGCAGACACCAAAGGTTAGGGCACAATAAAATGTACTACACCATACTTTTACTTACTTTGCTTGCGGTTTAATGACGGCAAACAGTCAGAGAGACTAGCTGTGTCGCATCGGCATGCCTCCTCCCCTCCATGACACATACAGGGCTCCAGGCTAAGAGTGAGTCAACACAGGTCAAACCATGGACAAAGTAAAAGTAGTGTGTGTTACATATCATCATGCCCTAAATATTGGTTTCTTCACCTCTGTATCTTGTACATAGATGACAGCTGCACTTTAACAAACAGGCATACTTACCAGTTCCACTTCTCCGCTGCAGCAGTTTCCCGACCGACTGGTCTCGCCCACCTTACCCTTGTTTAATGTTTCTGCGGAAATGCCTGCTCAGTATAAACATGCACAGCATTTTAGAGTGTGCACTAAAAAAGAGGCTTGCATGGGAATCTGGCAGCAGTGATGGAGCAGAACA
The DNA here is from genome assembly GCF_029499605.1 of Hyla sarda. NCBI lineage: Eukaryota > Metazoa > Chordata > Amphibia > Anura > Hylidae > Hyla > Hyla sarda. The sequence continues at coordinate 439,546,464 of NC_079190.1, forward strand.
GGTAAGTATGCCTGCTTGTTAAGTTCCTCAAAGTCAGGACCAGATACTAAAAACTGTTACAGGTTGGAAAACCACTTATTTGATGCACAGGATTTGAAGCTGCAGATTTAAAGCTTTGTTTAAATATTTAGTTTAATTTGAAATCTGTAGCATAAAATCTGCAGCATCAAGCATGCGCACAATACTGTACGTGTGAACACACCCTTAAACTGTTACTCCACTACCCAGTGTCCGGAACTTTGAGTTCCGAACGCTGTGTGAGTTTTTTTTTCGTGTTCACGCCCGCCCCCTCACGACATCACGCCCGTTGTGTGACGTCACGTCCTGCCCCCTCAATGCCAGTCTATGGGAGGGGGCATCGCGGCGCCCCCACTTCCCATAGACTTTCATTGAGGGTGCAGGCCGTGACGTCACGAGGGGGTAGGCGTGAACACGGAAGCCCGCACACAGCGTTCAGAGCTCAATGGGGAGCGGAGTAACCCTTTTAGTGGTTGATTTTGTAGGTAAGGGGAAAATATAATTTCACATAGGGCCTTCACACAGGGCCAGGTAGATCTGGACTGCATGTTTCCTTCAATAAATGAAAACATCATTTAAAGGAGTAGTCCAGTGGTGACTCAGTGGTGAGCAACTTATCCCCTATCCTAAGGATAGGGGATAAGTTGCAGATCGCGGGGGGTCCGACTACTGGGGCCCCCTGTGATCTCCTGTATGGAGCCCCGACAGCCCGCGGGAAGGGGGCGTGTCGACCTCCGCACGAGGCGGCTGCCGACACGCCCCCTCAATACAACTCTATGGCAGAGCCGAAGCGCTGCCTTCGGCAATCTCCAGCTCTGCCATTGAGATGTATTGAGGGGGCGCGTCGGCCGCCGCTTCGTGCGGGGGTCGACACCCGCTATCTGGGCCGAGAGCTGGGGCCCTGTACAGAGAGATCACAGGGGGCCCCAGCGGTCGGACACCCCGCGATCTCAAACTTATCCCCCATCCTTAGGATAGGGGATAAGTTTTTCACCACTGGACTACCCCTTTAAAAGTCGCATCATTTGTGTGTAAGAACCTTATGACTTTTTCCTTTTTTCTTGCCACTTTGGTACTGATAAATGACAACCTATATTTTTAGAGTAACAAACATTGTTATATTTCCTTTCATTGTTGTTGCTCCGGGTATAGGTTGTAAAGTATATGTTGCATGGCTGAATATAGGATAATATAATAGCGGTAATTTTGTTTCTCAGGCAACCTGAAATTTTTATGATGTGTGGGTGGAAAAGGGACATCAATAAAAGAAGTGCTGAGATAAAGTGATATACAGTATATATTAACCTGTGAGTTCATCCGCACGTTCATCCATATGTCTTCTTCTCTACGGAGATGCTTACTTAATGAATGAATTCTTCTGCCACTTGGTTCACATCCATTTTAAGGAAAGTATAATTGGATACAATTTTCACATTGTTCAATACTTTTTTGCTACTGTAGCATATTGGAAGATGACCTGTCAGCTCTTATAACATCCCTATTTTAGCAGACAACTTGCTTCCCCATAAAATTATAAAGGGGAAGATTTATCAAAAATATTGTAGAAGAGTGTTGCAGTTATCTATGTCAACCAATCAGATAGTTTCTTTCATTTTTAAGGGACCTACTGTATCTAAAAATGAAAAAAACAATCTGATTGGTTGCTATGGGCAACTGCACCACTCTTCCTCTACAAAAGTTTTGATAAATCTCCCCCATAATTCTTGAGCTTCTTTTTCTTAGCAATCTGTTGTTTCTCTTAAAAATGTATGGTGATATTAGAAACTGGGCAACAACAAGGAGTTATCCAGGGTTAGAAAAACCGAGGTGAAACAGCGCCACACATGTCTCAGGTTGGGTGTGTTGTTGCTGTTCAGTTCCATTGAAGTGAATGGAGCCAAGTTGCAATACCACACACACAACCTATGACCAGGTGGTACTGTGTTTGGAAGAAATTAGCTCTGTTTTTAAATTCCTGGATAACCCCTTAGGCTAAGTTTCCACTTGTTTTTTTTTTCTGGCCAAAAAAATAAAAAAACGCCACAGCATTTTCCTGTGTTTTTTTTCTTGCATTTTCTCTGGCGTTTTTGACTTTTAGTGGAAATTGCATTTATGGCCCCTTTGGTGTTTTTTAAAGAATTTTGTTGGGTGCCAAAAAAAAATAAAAAATAAAAAGTTCACAGGTGATATAATTATGGTCAGTGAATCAGGCATCACCACAGTTATATCACCTGTGAAAGACTAAGGAAATCCTAAAAACATGACCTGTTGGGGGAACTTGAGGACCGTGCATGAGAAAAACTGATCTATGTACTTATATATGTCCCATGATATGTTCTGATGATGGATCCTTGAAGATATCAGATATTGAACATATTTGTAACACCCAAAATATTGTAAAGAGTATGAGGGACACCTTTAAGGTAACAGAAGTAATTACCTTTACAGAACAGAGAGGTTTCTGGGTTAAAGGATGAAAGTTTTTTTGGGGGGCGGTAGGATGTTTATTAAAAAAAAAAAAAAAAAAAAAAAATAATAATATATATATATATATATATATATATATATATATATATATATATATATATGCCTATTCTGTCAGATATTAAAAAGAAAAGAAATGCAAAACAAATCCTGAATCTCAGCGAATCATTGGATGTAAGAAATATCCCGTCTCGGCCAGTTATTTGTTGAGTGGCAATGTGACGTGTTGGGCCCCAGAACCAGGAAGAATACAAGGGGCTTAATACATCACATTGCCGCTCAGTCGCTCACTGGCTGAGGTGGCACACTTATTTGGCCAGTGATTTGCTGAGTTGCAGTATGACAGATCAATGCCGGTATCAGAAAAAGGATTACATAGGAGGCTGGGAGAAGCAACACCGAGGCACAAGGGGAGCGGGGGAGGTTTAACCCCTTAAGGACCGGAGGTTTTTCCGTTTTTGCATTTTCGTTTTTTGCTCCTTGCCTTTAAAAAATCATAACTCTTTCAAATTTACACCTAAAAATCCATATGATGGCTTATTTTTTGCGCCACCAATTCTACTTTGTAATGACGTCAGTCATTTTGCCCAAAAATCTATGGTGAAGCGGGAAAAAAAATCATTGTGCGACAAAATTTAAAAAAAAACGCTGTTTTGTAACTTTTGGGGGCTTCCGTTTCTACGTAGTACATTTTTCGGTAAAAATGACACCTGATATGTATTCTGTAGGTCCATACAATTAAAATGATACCCTACTTATATAGGTTTGATTTTGTCGGACTTCTGGAAAAAATCATAACTACATGCAGGAAAATTAATACGTTTAAAATTGTCATCTTCTGACCCCTATAACTTTTTTATTTTTCCGTGTATGGGGCGGTATGAGGGCTCATTTTTTGCGCCGTGATCTGAAGTTTTTAACGGTACCATTTTTGCATTGATAGGACTTATTGATCGCTTTTTATTCATTTTTTCATGATATAAAAAGTGACCAAAAATGCACTATTTTGGACTTTGGAATTTTTTTGCGCGCACGCCATTGACCGTGCGGTTTAATTAACGATATATTTTTATAATTCGGACATTTCCGCACGCGGCGATACCATTTATGTTTATTTTTATTTTTATTTACACTGTGTTTTTTCTTTTATGGGAAAAGGGGGGTGATTCAAACTTTTAATAGGGAAGGGGTTAAATGATGTTTATTCACTTTTTTTTTGCACTTTTTTTTTGCAGTGTTATAGGTCCCATAGGGACCTATAACACTGCACACACTGATCTTTTACATTGATCACTGGTTTCTCATAAGAAACCAGTGATCGATGATTCTGCCGCATGACGGCTCATGCCTGGATCTCAGGCACTGAGCTGTCATTCGGCGATCGGACAGCGAGGAGGCAGGTAGGGGCCCTCCCGCTGTCCTGTCAGCTGTTCGGGATGCCGCGATTTCACCGCGGCTATCCCGAACAGCCCACTGAGCTAGCCGGCATGCTTTCGGTTTCACTTTAGACGCGGCGTTCAACTTTGAACGCCGCGTCTAAAGGGTTAATAGCGCGCGGCACAGCGATCAATGCCGCGCGCTATTAGCCACGGGTCCCGGCCGTTGTTAGAGGCCGGGCCCGAACCGCTATGACGCGGGGCCACGCCGTGGCCCCGCGTTATAGATCGGGAGTGGACACATGACGTTCCAGTACGTCATGTGTCCTTAAGGGGTTAAATTGGCACTGTCAGATACAAAAACTTTTGATATGTTGTAAAGCATGTATAACCAATAGGTTTTGCAATTGCTTTCATTAGAACATTTTCAGTATTTCATACTGAAAAAGCCAGTCAAACAATTGCTCCCCCCCTGCCTGCTTGGACACATACTAGTCCTGCTGTGTCCATGCATCATCACCTATGTCATGGTCACACTTCCTTGATTGACAGCTGTGAGCGCAGGGCTCATAGCTGGAGGAAAAATCCTCCAGCTGTCATCTTGTGTCCTGCTACTGTCAGTGAGGACAAGCTGGGAGATGTAGTTTTGCTAATGCCAGGGGAGATGTGAGCAGACAGCATACTGAGGGAGGGGGCGGAGACCTGCACAGTGAGACCACGCCCCCTCCCTTTGAGAGGAATTCAGACTAGTGAGCTAAATTAAAAGTGTAATAATAAATAAATAAAGGTGCTAGATACATAAAAATTAGGTGTACATGGTGAGGATTAGGATTAGATTTTTTGTTGGATCTGATGAGTATGCTTTAAAAAAAACATAAAACACCCACGTAAGCCGTTATTCTGAAAATAGATACACAATAGAGGTCATTTTTAAACCCCATAACGCCAACAACTCAATAATGCTCGTTTTTACTTAGTTTAAAGGGATTGAATGGGTTCATGCTAATAAAGATTGTGCATTTTCTGTGAGTGAATAGAAACAGCATTACATTCAGAGGTGACAAACCAGTACATAGCTAGTGCTGATCCCAGCAGACATACAGATATAGTTATGTGTAGTATATGTGATGTTCTCTAAGCTAAGCAGCCTTGGCTTTAGACTGATACATTGTAGCAAACTAGCAAAAATCTTTGTGCAGCTGCTGCTCATGTATTTAGCCCAAAGGGTGTAAGTACTTTTCCCTTTCTCTCCCCGTCTTCGCCTTACATTCATTTTATTTCTTACATTCATTTTATTATGGCAGCTAAAGTAAAACATAGAGACTAGAAATGAGCCAAGTTACAGCAATTTGATTTGTCACAAACTTCTCGGCTCGGCAGTTGCTGACTTTAGCCTGCATAAATTAGCTCCGCTTTCAGGTGCTCTGAAAGCTGAACTAATTTATGCAGGCTAAAGTCAGCAACCGCCGAGGTGAGAAGTTCGTGACAAATCGAATCACTGTAACTTCCCTCATCTCTAATAGAGACTCAGTTCACCATCATGTGGGGGATCTATATGCTTAAAAGAAATCTGTCATAAGTATCACCCGCACTAACCTGTCATACAGGCTTGTAGTGTGGGTCATACTGATCAAAATAATACTTACCGCATCTTGATCCGTTGCTCATTTACGCCGTAATTCTTCTTTTTCTGTATATTCAAATCAGTTGCTTGGGGCACTGGCGGAGCTACGAACCCTGCTCTGAGCACTGTGATGTCATCTTCACCGGGTGGGCGCTCCGCCTGGCTCCTCCATCTTCATAACCCCCCCTTTCTGCTCGCTTGGTGTACATTACTGTTCGGTGCATGCGCCGCTCTGTGGGTACACCCGGAGGCGGTGTACCACTTAGCTTCATTCCAGCGTCCTTGCATGCCTGAATGCCGCTTCCGGGTGTACCCAGGGAGCGGTGCATGCGCTGAACAGTAACGTACACCGAGCAAGCTGGAAGGGGGATTATGAAGATGGAGGAGCCGGGCGGAGCAGGTTCGTAGCTCTGCCCGTGCCTCAAGCAACTAATTTGCATATACAGAAAAAAAAGAATTACAGTGGAACAGGGTGATGGACCAAGATGCGCTTAGTTTCATTTTGATCAGTACCACCCGCACTAAAGCCTGTATAACAGGTTAGTGCGGGTGATACTGATGACAGTTTTCCTTTAAAGCATGTATCCAACATAAGATGACTTTAGTACTTACCTACCAGACAGTAATGGACATGCTTAGGAAGGATCCTTGATTGTCTTGGGGCTAAATGTCTGTGTAGTGAATCTACCATAACACTGCTGCTTTCTTTTTGTGAAATGGCTATTTACTTTTGGAGTTCCCTCCCTCCAACCCAAGATCCCTTGTTTTCACTTTTCTCTCTCCCACACATCAGCCACCCCACCCATTGCAGCACACCTGAGCTGTCTTGCATGTGTGCTGTGTTTGAAACTACAATTCCCTGTAGTTCTTCTCTTAGGAAAATGAACCCCACTCCAGCCAGTGGTTGCTACACCCAAGGAAGCAGACAGGCTCCCTAAATAACATTTGCGGGACCAGCCATTAAACACAGGTACATACACTATATTATGAACTACACTATCTTTACAGCCCCTATAACATAGCCAAATGAAAAAAAAAAAAATCTAATCATGGAATACCCCTTTAAGTCCAGGAGCACGTAAAACATCAAGCCTGGCCAACTCCCAGTTCAGCACAATGTCCAAGGCTGAAATAGTTCTCCTAATAGTTTAGAATTCATTAGAGTGATCAAGACATAAGTAAAAACCTGTATGAGTTTGTAAAACATCAGCATTTCATTGGTATTGTATACATATAGCACATCAATTTGCCTTGATATAAGCTAATAAAGTTTATTTAACTAAGTTTTTAACCATTCTAATCTTGCACATCAGTTGGGTGGTATTCGATTCACTTGGATTTTTATGGGGATAGAGGGCTGTGCTTTTCAGGGTGTTCTCTGTTCAGGTAAGATAAACATTGATCCAAATAAGATGAATGGTTATTTACCAACCATGTTATTGATGGTTTATTTAAAGGGGTTATCCAGGAAAAAACTGTTTTTTATATATCAACTGGCTCAAGAAAGTTAAACAGATTTGTAAATTACTTCTATTAAAAAATATTAATCCTTTCAGTATTTATGAGCTGCTGAAGTTGAGTTGTTCTTTTCTGTCTAAGTGCTCTCTGATGACACGTGTCTCGGGAGCTGTCCAGAGGTGAAGCAAATTCCCATAGCAAACCTATTCTGCTCTGTGCAGTTCCTGAGACAAGCAGAGATGTCAGCAGAGAGCACTGTTTCCAGACAGATAAGGACAACTCAGCTTCAGCAGCTGATAATTATTAAAAGGATTAAGATTTTTTAATAGAAGTCATTTACAAATCTGTTTAACTTTCTGGAGCCAGTTGATCTAAAAAAAAAACTTTTTTCTTGGAATACCCCTTTAAATATGTAGGATTCAAGTTATATTTTATTGAGTTTACAAATAATATTTCATAGACTGCTACGTGTATGAAATGTGCCGTAAGGGAAGTAGAAGAAGAGTAAAATCCCCAAACTAAAGATTCATTTTGACAGAATTGATGCTAAAAATGAAAATGTTTTTTCCAATTTGCACAGGAGGGAAAACATCATTGTAATGGTTCAATTATAGCCACATCAGTGACAAGCAAACACATGGGATATGGGTCCCAATGCATACTTGGCACAGAGTGTCCTTAAAAAATGCAGAAAGAAAGAAAGAAATAGAAGTGTAGAAAATAAGATCACTTTATTTACCTAATTAAACTGCATTTATATTGCAAAATATACCATTATATGTACCAAAACTAACAGACAGATCTTGATATTTAGGATGTTTATATATACAGCATATAGCAGCAACAGTCTATGTTCCATCTGTTATTTTTGGTAGCACACACAAGAGTATATGTAAATGTAATATATGTTTTCTTATCTTCAAAAGTCAGCACAGATGGGTTATCCCCTTTTTTGACTTAGGACCACACACCTATAAAATCATTTAAATAATTAACCATATGCATTAGCATAAGTAGGAGACAATTACCAAACTCGACTGTGTTTGTTCCTGTCCTTTCATTCCTCCTTCAGGTGTGTGTATCCATCTTATATAGATTTCTACCTAAGGCTGGGTTCAGACTACGTTTTGTCCATACGAGGACCGAATCCAACTGGGGGATGGGAAAACCGTGCGCTTCCATACCCTAGCCCTATCTCATTCATTTGAATGAGCCAACCGGAGTCAGTTAGTGACTCTGGTTGGCTCATTTTTTGGCTCATATCCGTTTTTCTGACCGGACTGAAAACCGGTCAGCTTATTCAAATGAATGAGGTGGGGGCCAGGTCTGGTTGGGATACTGGAGCGCCCAGTTTTCTAGTCCCCCAGCCGATCCGGTCCCTGTTTGACAAAATGTAGTGTGAATGCACCCTAAGTTTTGCATTGGTACAGTTAGTGTGAATAGGGGTCCCTGGGGTGTCTGGAGCCTGCCATGTTACCAGTGGTATCCCTGGTTCATAAGATGTGCCCACGGATGATGGGGGCAATTTACAGAGTATGTTATATCTTTTCCATTCTTGTATTTGCGCATCTGTTTCAGTACCGCTGATGATGTGGGCAGCCATCTTTTTGGTTGATACTTCCTTCTGCCTGTGGCTTCTCCAAGGCTGTAACACGTGTTCTGGATCCATTCTACTTCTGGATTGCGGCTGACACCAGATGCCAAACTACAGCTGGTGCAAGTTGTGCCTTGCTCTGGCCTATATAAGACTAGGAATTCTTCATGCATGACCCAACAGACAGCTGGATTCCCTGGTCCAAAAGGTTTCTTAACCTCTTAGAGGGTCACAGTGTTTGGCTCATTTGTGTGTATGACGTTCTTATGACTGTTATTATTCTTAGATCTCAAGTCAAAACCTAAAAAAGAGGCTCAGGCTAGTTTCTTCACCCTGACCGGGGGCGCAGTGTCCCTGTGGTCTCCGGCGGGGATGCGGGTCACGTCGTGGCTCATCCCCGCACGCGATCTGTATCCCAGTCTCACTTACCTCTTCCCGCTCCTGTGTACACCGGCCACGTGTCCCGGCGCGCGCGTCCCTGCTCTCTGGGGCGCGCGCGAGCTATGTTAAGTTTAAAGGGCCAGCGCACCAATGATTGGTGCCTGGTCCAAATGGTTAATTAAGGGCCAAATATAAAAGTACACTGCCCCTTCCTGCCCTTGCCGGATCTTTGTGCCCTTGTGCCTCTGAGAAAGCGTTCCCTGTTGCCTAGTATTGCCTTGCCTGTTGCCGTACTACTTGCTAGGTCTACTTGCCTCTGAACCCTTGCCACCAGCCCTGACCTCTGCTAGGTCCAACTACGCTTTTGCCTGCTCCCTGTGTACTACGCCATATCAGCTGCCTGAGAGGTCGAGTTGTTACTGGGGGACACGACCTGGCAGTTACCGCCGCAGCAAGTCCATCCCGCTTTGTGGCGGGCTCTGGTGAAAACCAGTAACTGCTTAGAACCGATCCCTCAGTACGACCCGCGCCATCGCCTCTCTGGTCTAGAGGATCCACCACCTGTCCTGCCGGTACGTGACAGTAAGATCTGGCCATGGATCCCGCTGATGTACCCCTGCCAAGCCTAGCGGACCTCACCTCCATTGTGGCCCAGCAGGGTCAACAGCTGGCTCAACTGACCGCTATGATGCAGCAGCTTCTGCCTTCTCAGCAACAGCCAGTTCCTCCGTCTGCATCGGCTACTTCACCTCCGCCTGCTGTAACCACCGGTTCCAGTATCCGTTTATCCCTGCCTGACAAGTATGACGGAGATCCGAAGCAGTGCCGTGGGTTCCTGTCACAGTGCTTTCTACACCTCGAGCTACTGTCCGACCAATTCCCTTCTGAGCGAGCCAAGGTAGCCTTTATCCTCAGTTTGCTGTCCGGGAAGGCCCTGGCCTGGGCTACTCCGCTATGGGACCGCACTGATCCAGCCACCTCTTCCGTCCAGAGCTTCTACCAGGAGTTCAGGAATGTTTTTGAGGAACCTGCCCGGGTTTCCTCCGCAGAGACTGCCTTATTGAACTTGACCCAAGGAAGTTCTACTGTGGGCGACTATGCCATTCAGTTCCGCATCCTAGCTTCTGAACTGAACTGGGACAATGAAGCCCTTTGTGCCACCTTCAAGAAGGGACTTATCAGAGAGATTAAGGACATTCTGGCTGCACGTGAGCTACCTTCCACCCTTAGTGACCTCATCTTGCTGGCCACTAGGATAGACAAGCGTTTCAACGAGAGACATGAGGAACTCCTCCTGGAAAAGGAAAAGGCTCGTCCTAGACGCTACCCTCGTCTGGTTCCTGTTTTTCTGCGTCCACCTCAACCTGTTACTGGGCCTCCCGCAGTGGAAGCCATGCAGGTGGATCGGTCACGCCTGACTCCGCAAGAACGAAGCCATCGCAGAGATGAGAACCTGTGTCTTTACTGTGCCAGTACCGAGCACTTCCTTAGAGATTGTCCTCTACGTCCACTGCATTCGGGAAACGCTCACACCTAGTAAACGTGGGAGAGGCGTCGCTAGGTGTGGACTCTTCCTCTCCACGCCTCATCATACCCGTGCAGTTGTCCCTCTCTTCCAAGTCCTCTTTCTCCGCTGCTGCCTTCTTGGATTCCGGTTCAGCTGGCAACTTCATCCACGCCTCCTTGGTAGACAAGTACCGTATTCCAATAGTCCGTCTACCCAAGCCGCTCTTCATCTCTACTGTTAACGGAGAGAGACTCTCTGCCTCGGTGCAGTACCGCACCCAGCCTCTGCAGATGGGCATTGAGATATTTCATACAGAGACTTTGGAGTTCTTAGTCCTTCCCTTCTGCTCTTCCGAACTCCTCCTGGGCCTGCCGTGGCTTCAACGTCATTCTCCTGTCCTGAATTGGCCCACCGGGGAGATCTTGCGTTTGGGTTCCTCCTGTTCTGACCGTTGACTCAAGTCTGTACTTGTCAAATGGGACCCACAAGTTTCTCCTCCTCCTGGCTTCCCTGAGCCATATCACTCCTTCGTGGATGTCTTCTGCAAGAAACAAGCCAAGGTCCTTCCTCCTCACAGACCTTATGACTGTCCGATTGACCTCATACCGGGTTCTACTCCACCCCGGGGCAGAATTTATCCTCTCTCTCCTCCTGAGACTCTTGCCATGTCCGATTATATACGAGAGAACCTACAGAGAGGATTTATAAGAAAGTCTTCTTCCCCTGCCGGAGCAGGATTCTTCTTTGTTACTAAAAAGGACGGTACTCTTCGGCCGTGCATAGACTATCGGGGACTCAATCGTATTACTATCAAGAACCGTTACCCTCTTCCCCTGATTGCTGAACTCTTTGACCGTCTGCAAGGTGCCAAGTTCTTTACTAAGTTAGATCTTAGAGGGGCCTCCAACCTCATTCGGATACGAGAGGGTGATGAATGGAAGACTGCTTTAAATACCTGAGATGGTCATTTTGAGTATCTAATCATGCCTTTCGGACTCTGTAATGCACCGGCCGTCTTCCAGGAGTTCGTGAACGATATCTTCAGAGACTTGCTCTATACTTGTGTGGTAGTTTACCTGGACGATATCCTAATATTCTCCACTGATCTGGATCAACATCGTACTCAGGTTCGCCTTTTCCTTTCCCGTCTTAGGAAGAATCATCTTTATGCTAAATTTGAAAAGAGCCTGTTTGATCGCACCAGTCTCCCCTTCCTGGGGTACATCATTTCTGCCAAAGGACTACAGATGGATCCTGCCAAGCTTTCCGCAGTCCTGGACTGGCCTCGTCCCTCTGGCCTAAGGTCCATGCAGCGATTTCTTGGATTCGCAAACTATTACAGACAATTCATACCACATTTCTCTACTCTTGTGGCACCTATCGTTGCTTTGATCAAAAAGGGAGCTAACCCTAAGACTTGGCCTCCACAGGCCGAGGAGGCCTTTGGCGCTCTCAAATCTGCCTTTGCCTCTGCTCCAGTCCTGTCCAGGCCCAATCCCTCCAAACCTTTCTACCTGGAGGTAGACACCTCCTCCGTGGGCGCCGGAGCTGTGCTCACGCAGAAGACTGAGAAGGGCAAGTCGGTTTCCTGTGGTTTTTTCTCTAAAACTCTCTCTCCCGCTGAAAGAAATTATTCCATAGGAGACAGAGAACTATTGGCCACTAAGTTGGCTTTGGAGGAGTGGAGACACTTACTTGAAAGATCTCTACACCCCATCAACATTTTTACGGACCATAAAAACCTATCCTACCTCCAGTCGGCTCAGAGACTGAAACCCCGTCAAGCCCGCTGGTCTCTATTTTTTGCCAGGTTTGATTTCCTGATCCATTTTCTACCCGCGAGCAAGAACGTCAGAGCCGATGCACTTTCTCGCTCCTCAGATATCTCTGGAGATGAGGTCAAGCCCCAGCACATCGTACCTCCTGAGTGGTTGGTCACTGTGGCTCCTGTGGACTTGCAAAATCTTCCTCCAGGAAAGACCTTTGTATCCCCTCGTCTACGTTTGAGAGTACTTAAATGGGGACATTCATCCTTGGTTGCTGGCAATCCTGGAATCCGTAAGACTACGCAGTTGATCTCCAGAAGATACTGGTGGCCTTCTATGGAGAAAGATGTGGCTGATTTCGTCCAGGCTTGCTCTGTCTGTGGCCGTGACAAGACTCCTCGCCAAAAGCCAGCAGGGTTGCTTCAACCCCTTCCAGTTCCTGAATCTCCCTGGTCCCATATCGCTATGGACTTTTGTGACGGATCTGCCTCCATCCCACGGTAGAACTGTTATCTGGGTGGTCGTGGACCGCTTTTCCAAAATGGCCCACTTTACTCCATTGCGCTCTTTACCTTCTGCACCAATGCTGGCTAAACTATTTCTACGCCACATTTTTCGCCTGCATGGACTGCCTTCCCACATAGTGTCCGACAGGGGGGTACAATTTGTTTCTAAATTCTGGAGGGCTCTCTGTGGACAACTAAGGATCAAGTTGGACTTTTCATCCTCCTATCATCCCCAGTCCAACGGCCAAGTAGAGAGGATTAACCAAATCCTGGGAGATTACCTCCGTCGACCTTCTTCCCTGGGCGGAGTTCTCCTACAACCACAATGACTCTTCTGCTTCTAATAAGTCACCCTTCTTCGTGGTGTTTGGTCATCACCCGTTACCACCCCTGCCCATCTATACCACTTCTGGAGTACCCGCGGTGGATGATCTGGTACAAGATTTCGCTTCCATCTGGCGTGAGACGCGTCACTCCCTCTTATTGGCCTCCTCCCGCATGAAAATCCAGGCCGATAAGAGACGTCGGGTTCCTCCTTTCTATGCTTCCCGGGGATAAAGTCTGGCTTTCCTCAAAATACATCCGTTTCAGGGTACCCAGTTATAAATTGGGCCCCCGTTTTCTGTGACCCTATAAAGTCAAGAGAATTAATCCTGTTTGCTACCAGCTTCATCTCCCCCCTACTCTAAGAATTCCTAATTGCTTCCATGTTTCCCTTTTGAAACCGGCAGTTTTTAATCGCTTCTCCCCTAAGGACATTTCCCCTGCTCCTGTGACCGGGACTTTGGACGTCTTCTCCGTGAGGGAGATCTTGCCTTCTAAGTTTGTCCGAGGGAGAACATTTTTATTGGTTGACTGGGAGGGCTGCGGTCCCGAAGAAAGATCTTGGGAGCCAGAGGAGGCTCCTGGACTGCAGTCTCATCCTCAAATTCCAGGGTACCAAAAAGAGGGGGAGGCCAAAGGGGGGGGGGGTACTGTCATGACGAGCGCTCCGGTCTCTGCCTCTGGACCGGAGTGCTTGCCTCCTGCTGCAGCCATGCGCGCCCCGGTTCTTCACCCTGACCGTGGGCGCAGTGTCCCTGTGGTCTCCGGCGGGGATGCGGGTCGCGGCTCGTCCCTGCACGCGATCCGTATCCCAGTGTCACTTACCTTTCCCCACTCCTGTGTACACCGGCCACGTGTCCCGGTGCGCGTCCCTGCTCTCTGTTAAGTTTAAAGGGCCAGCGCACCAATGATTGGTGCCTGGTCCAAATGATTAATTAAGGGCCAAATATAAAAGTACCCTGCCCCTTCCTGCCCTTGCTGAATCTTTGTGCCCTTGTGCCTCTGAGAAAGCGATCCCTGTTGCCTAGTATTGCCTTGCCTGTTGCCGTACCCATTGCTACCGTCTACTCGCCTCTGAACCCTTGCCGCCAGCCCAGACCTCTGCTACGTCCGACTACGCTTTTGCCTGCTTCCTGTGTACTACGCCATATCAGCTGCCTGAGAGGTCGAGTTGTTACTGGGGGACACGACCTGGCAGTTACCGCCGCAGCAAGTCCATCCCGCTTTGGGGCGGGCTCTGGTGAAAACCAGTTACTGCTTAGAACCGATCCCTCAGTATGACCCGCGCCATCGCCTCTCTGGTCTAGAGGATCCACCACCTGTCCTGCCGGTTCGTGACATCTATTTTGTGGTCATCATTTTTACTGACAGAATTCTCTTTTTTTTATAGGTAGGATACCTTTATTAATAAGTAGGTTTTAATACAAATGTGTTACCATGCTCTTTTTGTGGGGTTTTATTTGACTTGACATTGGTTGATTTTGTGGATTTTTCCAGAGCAGGATGTTGCATGCTGGCACACCCCTGTCACAAGCAGCATGCGCCAAAAAAGAAAAGAGCTTAGTAAATGAGGGCAACTGTCTCTTCTTCTGACTCCCCTTCTTCTGTTGATTCAAGTTCTGAGACATTTTTTGAAGATTACAATTTGTTCAATAAGAAGTTAAACAAAGTACTAAGTTTAAACAGGAAGCTGTTTCTGAACAAGACAAGAATAATCTGTTTTATTTCCCTAAGAAAAAATATTTGGCATTTCCTAGACATTAGGTGCTGGATTCTGTAATGCTTAACCCCTTAAGGACCGAGCCCTTTTTCACCTTAAGGACCGGAGCGTTTTTTGCAATTCTGACCACTGTCACTTTAAACATTAATAACTCTGGAATGCTTTTAGTTATCATTCTGATTCCGAGATTGTTTTTTCGTGACATATTCTACTTTAACTTAGTGGTAAAATTTTATGGTAACTTGCATCCTTTCTTGGTGAAAAATCCCAAAATTTGATGAAAAAAAAGAAAATTTTTCTAACTTTGAAGCTCTCTGCTTGTAAGGAAAATGGATATTCAAAATAATTTTTTTTTTGGTTCACATATAAAATATGTCTACTTTATGTTTGCATCATAAAATTTATGAGTTTTTACTTTTGGAAGACACCAGAGGGCTTCAAAGTTCAGCAGCAATTTTGAAATTTTTCACAAAATTTTCAAACTCGCTATTTTTCATGGACCAGTTCAGGTTTGAAGTGGATTTGAAGGGTCTTCATATTAGAAATACCCCACAAATGACCCCATTATAAAAACTGCACCCCCGAAAGTATTCAAAATGACATTCAATAAGTGTATTAACCCTTTAGGTGTTTCACAGGAATAGCAGCAAAGTGAAGGAGAAAATTCAAAATCTTCATTTTTTACACTCGCATGTTCTTGTAGACCCAATTTTTGAATTTTTGCAAGGGGTAAAAAGGAGAAAATTTTTACTTGTATTTGAAACCCAATTTCTCTTGAGTAAGCATATACCTCATATGTCTATGTTAATTGTTCGGCGGGCGCAGTAGAGGGCTCAGAAGGGAAGGAGCGACAAATGGTTTTTGGGGGGCATGTCACCTTTAGGAAGCCCCTATGGTGCCAGGACAGCAAAAAAACACACATGGCATACCATTTTGGAAACTAGACCCCTCAGGGAACGTAACAAGGGGCAAAGTGAACCTTAATACCCCACAGGTGTTTCACGACTTTTGCATATGTAAAAAAAATATTTTTTTTTTACCTAAAATGCTTGATTTCCCAAAAATTTTACATTTTTAAAAAGTGTAATAGCAGAAAATACCCCCCAAAATTTGAAGCCCAATTTCTCCCGATTCAGAAAACACCCCATATGGGGGTGAAAATTGCTCTGCTGGCGCACTACAGGTCTCAGAAGAGAAGGAGTCACATTTGGCTTTTTGAAAGCAAATTTTGCTCTGGGGGCATGCCGCATTTAGGAAGCCCCTATGGTGCCAGGACAGCAAAAATACACACATGGCATACCATTTTGGAAACTAGACCCCTCAGGGAACGTAACAAGGGGTAAAGTGAACCTTAATACCCCACAGGTGTTTCACGACTTTTGCATATGTAAAAAAAAAAATTTTTTTTTTACCTAAAATGCTTGGTTTCTCAAAAATTTTACATTTTTAAAAAGGGTAATAGCAGAAAATACCCCCCAAAATTTGAAGCCCAATTTCTCCCGATTCAGAAAACACCCCATATGGGGGTGAAAATTGCTCTGCTGGCGCACTACAGGTCTCAGAAGAGAAGGAGTCATATTTGGCTTTTTGAAAGCAAATTTTGCTATGGGGGCATGCCGCATTTAGGAAGCCCCTATGGTGCCAGGACAGCAAAAATACACACATGGCATACCATTTTGGAAACTAGACCCCTCGGGGAACGTAACAAGGGGTTAAGTGAACCTTTATACCCCACAGGTGTTTCATGACTTTTGTATATGTAAAAAAAAAAATTTTTTTTACCTAAAATGCCTGTTTTCCCAAAAATTTTACATTTTTAAAAAGGGTAATAGCAGAAAATATCCACCAAAATTTGAAGCCCAATTTCTCCCGAGTACGGCGATACCCCATATGTGTCCCTAAACTGTTGCCTTGAAATACGACAGGGCTGCAAAGTGAGAGCGCCATGCGCATTTGAGGCCTAAATTAGGGACTTGCATAGGGGTGGACATAGGGGTGATTCCCAAACAGGGTGCCTCCAGCTGTTGTAAAACTCCCAGCATGCCTGGACAGTCAGTGGCTATCTGTCAATACTGGGAGTAGTTGTTTTGCAACAGCTGGAGGCTCCGTTCTGGAAACAGTGGCGTACCAGACGTTTTTCATTTTTATTGGGGAGGGGAGGGGGGCTGTGTAGGGGTATGTGTATATGTAGTGTTTTTTACTTTTTATTTTATTTTTTGTTAGTGTAGTGTAGTGTTTTTAGGGTACAGTCGCACGGGCGGGGGTTCACAGTAGTTTCTCGCTGGCAGTTTGAGCAGCGGCAGAAAATTTGCTGCAGCTCAAACTTGCAGCCGGATACTTACTGTAATCCTCCGCCCATGTGAGTGTACCCTGTACATTCACATTGGGGGGGGGGGGGAACATCCAGCTGGTGCAAAACTACAACTCCCAGCATGGACGGTCTATCAGTGCATGCTGGGAGTTGTAGTTTTGCAACAGCTGGAGACACACAGGTTGTGAAACACCGAGTTTGGTAACAAACTCAGTGTTTTGCAACCAGTGTGCCTTCAGCTGTTGCAAAAGCTACAACCCCCAGCATGTACGGACAGCGGAAGGGCATGCTGGGTCTTGTAGTTATGCAACAGCCGGAGGCATACTACATTGGCTGGGGATGCTGGGGATTGTAGTTATGCAACAGCTGGAGACACACTGGTTTACTACTTAACTCAGTGTGCCTTCAGCTGTTGCAAAACTACAACTCTCAGCAGTCACCGACAGCCAACGGGCATGCTGGGAGTTGTAGTTATGCAACCACCAGATGCACCACTACAACTCCCAGCATGCACTTGAGCTGTTTGTGCAAGCTGGGAGTTGTAGTTACACAACAGCTGAAGGTACACTTTTCCATAGAAAGAATGTGCCTCCAGCTGTTGCAAAACTACAAGTCCCAGCATGCCCATAAGGGCATGCTGGGAGTTGTGGTGGTCTGCCTCCTGCTGTTGCATAACTACAGCTCCCAGCATGCCCTTGTTGCATCCTGGGAGCTATTGCTAAGCAACAGCAGGAGGCTGTCACTCACCTCCAACGATCCAGCCGCACAGGTCAGTCCCTCGCCGCCGCTGCTCCTGGGGCCCCGATCCCAACAGGGACGCCGGGGATCGGGGTCCCCAGCACCGGGGGTCGTCTTCCCGCACCCGCTCACGTCCTCCGGAAGAGGGGTGGAGCGGGTTGCGGGAGTGACACCCGCAGCAGGCGCCCTGATTGGTCGGCCGGTAATCCGGCCGACGAATCAGGGCGATCGTGAGGTGGCACCAGTGCCACCTCACCCCTGCTGGCTATGTCTCTGACGGCCCCGATCAGCCAGTAATTCCGGGTCATCGGGTCACTGGAGACCCGATTGACCCGGAATCCGCCGCAGATCGCTGGACTGAATTGTCCAGCGATCTGCGGCAATCGCCGACATGGGGGGACATAATGACCCCCCTGGGCGATATGCCGGGATGCCTGCTGAACGATTTAAGCAGGCATCCGGCTCCGGCTCCCCTCCGGCTAGCGGTGGGGGCCGGAAATGCTCAGGGCGTATCCATACGCCCTCGGTCCTTAAGGACTTGGAAACGGGGGCGTATGGATACGCCCTATGTCCTTAAGGGGTTAAAGGGGTACTCCAGTGGAAAAATGTTTTTTCATAATAACTGGCTCCAGATTAGTAAATGACTTCTATTAAAAATCTTAATCCTTTCAGTACTTATCAACTGCTGTATGCTCCCCAAGAAGTTGAGTAGTTCTTTTCTGTCTGATCACAGTGCTCTCTGCTGACACCTCTGTCCATGTCAGGAACTGTCTGGAGCAGGAGAGGATTGCTTTGGGGATTTGATCCTACTCTGGACAGTTCCTGACACAGATGGAGGTGTCATCTCAACTTCCTCTGGAGCATACCACAGCTGATAAGTACTGCAAGGATTAAGATTTTTTTTTACAGAAGTAATTTACAAATCTGGAGCCAGTTGATTTTTCCCCCCCACTGGGGTAGCCCTTTAAAGAATGGGATAAACCTGCCAAACATCCTGATATGGGTGCTAGATTTAAAACCATTTACAAAGGCACTGGGAATTACCTGCAAAAATTGACCCTGCTGTTGCTAAATTATCTAGAAAATGTTTTTTTTCCTGGTGACAACTCAGCCTTATTGAAAGATGTTATGGAAAGAAAAACTGATGTTATGTCCAAAAGAACCCACTGTTATCCTGCAGCCCTGACGGGCTGTTTACCTGCACTTAGTCCAATACACTGGGTCAGGGCCGGATTAAGAGCATCATGGGCCTGGTGCTGAAGATTTTGATGGGCCTTTTTGAAGAAATATATAAAATGAAAACTCAACACAAAGCCATTTTGTTTAACACAAATAAAGCGCATTCGTCACATGTTTTAAGCACATAAAATTACCAGGATAAATGAGTATATGATACCGTATGGAAACTTTGCATATCTTTATAGAATCTGTTCTTCAGCTATAAAAAATAAAAATCACTTTTATGGGGGCCCATATAATCAGATATGCCATTCAGGAGCATGAAAAAGCTAGGTGAGAAATTATCACCTAGCTTTTCTGGGCTCCTGAATGGCATATCTGCTTTTCATAGCTCAGCTATTATATACAGATTTGACTAAAAGTTATAGGTAAATCTATTTATAATAGCTGAGCTATGATAAGCAAATATGCCATTCAGTAGAATGAAATAAGCTAGGTTAGAAATTGTCACCTAGCTTTTCTTGGCTTCTGAATGGTATATAGCTCAGCTATTATAAGCAGACATGCAATTCAGGAACATGGAAAATCTAGGTGAGAAATTGTCACCTAGTTTTTCTGTGTACCTGAATGGCAGGTAAGTTCATACCTGGTGGACTGGTGGTACCTTTGGGGAGACTACAGAGGCAGAGACCGCCGGCGGGACCTCAGGCAAGCAGCAGAAACTGCGGTCTAATACTTCAATCTTAGCTGAACTAAAATGCAGCACATACGCTGCTTTTTCTAGAAATGGGGAGGAGCCTCCTATGCTACACTGATGTCACGTGGGGCACGCGGGTCAATAGGTTAAGCAGCCCGCTGTCCACCTAACCACCCAGGGCCGTAGGTAAGGAAACAGGACTGCCCTGGGACATCACATGGCCGCAGAGGCGGCTCTAGACTTTGTGATGCCTTAGGCGAAATGAGAACATGAGGCCCCACATCATTTTCAGCAGTCCTCCCATGGTGATCCGATCCTGCACTCAGGGACCGGTGCAGGACACCGGAGGCCCCATAGGAGCGCTGGAGGTGAGTACAGGTTTATTTTTTTATATACTAGATATAGGCATAATTCTGAAAATAAAACCCTTCAGCCAGATAGCCCCTTTAACAGTGTATTGTGACATCACTGTGCATATTAACCCTGTACTGGCATGTCACGGTATATATTAACCATGTATTGTGATGTCACTGTGCATATTAACCCTGTACTGTAAATCACAGTACAGGGTTAACATGCACAGCACCATCACAGTACATGGTTAATATACACAGTAATATCACAGTACAGGGTTAATATACACAGTAATATCACAGTACAGGGGGAGGCCATGCTGCAAAGTACAGGGTTAAGCAGTGATGTCACAGTACAGCATCAGTGTGGCACTGCACATAGTAGTAGGGAGGGCATATAGCATGATGGGTATCATGGGTGGCATGGGTCGGCCAGGGCATGGTCAGTGTTATCATGACTGTAATGTTTTTGTAGCTGGCTGCTACAGAGTAGTGGAGCATGGTGATGGGGGAAAAGGCACAGGAGGCTGCTGCACGCCTTCACTGCGGCTGCACTGCCAAACACTGTCTGTGTTTACATACTGCGGTGTAGGGGTGCACTGACAACTCATGGGGCCACCATCCATCCATCCATGTGCAATACAAAAAATCTATATTTTAACTCCTTTGGGACACAACCCCTTTTGGCCTTGAGCCAAGATAGATAGATAGATCAGTGTTTCCCAACCAGGGGAGCTTTATCTGTTGCAAAACTACAACTCCCAGTATGCCCATACAGCCAAAGGCTCTTTAGGCATGCTGGGAGTTGTAGTTTTGCAGTAGCTTGAGGCACCCTGGTTGGGAAACACAGATAGATAGATAGATAGATATGAGATAGATATATACAGATACAAGTAGATAGATGAGATAGATGATAGATAGATATGAGATAGATAGATAGATAGATAGATAGATAGGTGCTAGATAGACAGATCAGTGTTTCCCACCCGAGGTGTCTCCAGCTGTTGCAAAACTACAACTCAGCTGTCCGGACATACTGAGAGTTGTAGTTTTGCAGCAGCTGGAGGCAGACTGTTGGGAAGCATAGAAAGATAGATAATCACATATCTATCTATCTCATATCTATCTATCTATCTCATATCTATCTATCTATCTACTATCTATCTATCTATCTCATATCTATCTCTCTATCTCATATCTATCTCTCTATCTCATATCTATCTAATCTAATATCTATCTACAGTATCTGCGTTTTCCAAACAGTGAGTCTCCAGTTGTTGCAAAACTACAACTCCCAGCTGTCCGGACATACTGAGAGTTGTAGTTTTGCAGCAGCTGGAGGCAGACTGTTGGGAAGCATAGAAAGATAGATAATCACATATCTATCTATCTCATATCTATCTATCTATCTCATATCTATCTATCTATCTACTATCTATCTATCTATCTATCTATCTCATATCTATCTCTCTATCTCATATCTATCTCTCTATCTCATATCTATCTATCCATCTCATATCTATCTAATCTAATATCTATCTACAGTATCTGCGTTTTCCAAACAGTGAGTCTCCAGTTGTTGCAAAACTACAACTCCCAACATGCCCAGACAGCCGTTGGGAGCATGTTGGGAGTTGTAGTTGTGCAACAGCTGGAGGCTCACTATTTTGAAAACACTGTGGGATTACCACCGGACAAAATGAGAACCCATTAAGGCATCCTTACCTCAACAGGACTACTAACTGCATAACAGATGACCTCCGCCCCCCGCCGGCACAGTTCTTCTTATCTTCCACGCAGGCAGGTCTCAGGGGAATGAAGACAAGAACTTTTCAGAGCAGGGAGGCGCGAACTTCTCCGTGCTCCCTGTGTGTGGGGGGGGGGGGTTGCTGAGGTCACTGAGGGGGCACCTGAATCAGGCAACAGGCAGCAACGGACGACGTGATGGTGCTGAGGGCCGGCGCTCTTTTCTCCTGCGCTCCTTCTTTCTCCCGTGCTCCGGGGCGGGGACATAGGGAACGTGTCTGCGCACGGCACACTCAGCAGCCCCAGGAGCGGCTCTTCCATTAGACCACTTAGGGCTTGAGCTTTGGTCAGGAGTCAGAGCGAGGCCTTAGGCGGTGGCCTAATGAAAGAGTCTCCTCTGCATGGCCGGCCCTCTTTTTCTGTAAATAAAGCTGTTGCGGGCCGCCCATGCTATTCGCTGGGCCTATTTTAACGTAGGGGCCTGGAGCGGCAGCTCCATCCGCCCCTACGTTAATCCGGCCCTGCACTGGGTAATAGTCTGGGTTAACAGGAGTAAAATGAAGTATCCTTTACTGAAATTGGTTCATGCGTTATGAAGATATGAACCTCATTGATAGAATGGTAATTCTGCTTAGTGCACAATGAAGGCAGGAAGCAGGCTTTCCTAACTTCCCTGCTTCTGTTTTCTATGCCGTTCTCTGCCCACCCATCTTAGGGCATGAGACGTGAGAGTGCAGAATGAAGAATATGCATAAGATGGGCAGACATAGTGCGGCATAGAAAACAGAAGCAGGGAAGCTCGCCAAGTCTGCTTCCCGCCTCCATTTGTCTTAGCCACAGCCTTGAGGCTAGGGGTAATCTGGTGCAAAACATTATTTTATTTTTTTTAAATCAACTGGTGCCAGAAAGTTAAACAGATTTGTAAATTACTTCTATTTAAAAATCGTAATCCTTCCAGTACTTATCAGCTGATGTTTGCCCCACAGGAAGTTAGAACCATACAAATTTCTTTGGAGCATACAGCAGCTGATAAGTACTGGAAGGATTAAGATTTTTAAATAGAAGTAATTTACAAATCTAACAAAAGAGAGAAAAAGGTCTCAGCTCACCTGGGGCGTGCACGGCTACCTCCAGACATAGTAGAAAAAAAGTAGAAAAGGCCAGCACGGCTGAATGAAATCTTCAAACTTTATTCTCGAATCCTCGTTAAAAACCTTCACTGTGGCAGAAAGACATGGACATATACAAAAAGAGAAAAAATTGCACATGGAAAAACAGTCCCAAACAAGGCTGACACGTTTCAGGTTGCCATACCCTTACTCATAGCTATGAGTAGCTATGAGTAAGGGTATGGCCACCTGAAACGCGTCAGTCTTGTTTGGGACTGTTTTTCCATGTGCAATTTTTTCTATTTTTGTATATGTCCATGTCTTTCTGCCACCGTGAAGGTTTTTAACGAGGATTCGTGAATAAAGTTTGAAGATTTCATTCAGCCGTTGTTACGCCTAGCGCTCCGGGTCCCCGCTCCTCCCCGGAGCGCTTACGGCGTCTCTCTCTCCGCAGCGCCCCGGACGGTCCCGCTGACCGGGAGCGCTGCACTGTCATGGCCGTCGGGGATGCGATTCGCACAGCGGGACGCGCCCGCTCGCGAATCGCATCCCAGGTCACTTACCCGTTCCCGTCCCCTGCTGTCATGTGCTGGCGCGCGCGGCTCCGCTCTCTAGGGCGCGCGCGCGCCAGCTCCCTGAGACTTAAAGGGCCAGTGCACCAATGATTGGTGCCTGGCCCAATTAGCTTAATTGGCTTCCACCTGCTCCCAGACTATATCTGATCTCTGCCCCTGCACTCCCCTGCCGGATCTTGTTGCCATTGTGCCAGTGAAAGCGTTCCCTTGTGTGTTCCTAGCCTGTGTTCCAGACCTCCTGCCGTTGCCCCTGACTACGATCCTTGCTGCCTGCCCCGACCTTCTGCTACGTCCGACCTTGCTTCTGTCTACTCCCTTGTACCGCGCCTATCTTCAGCAGTCAGAGAGGTTGAGCCGTTGCTAGTGGATACGACCTGGTCACTACCGCCGCAGCAAGTCCATCCCGCTTTGCGGCGGGCTCTGGTGAACACCAGTAGTGACTTAGAACCGGTCCACTAGCACGGTCCACGCCAATCCCTCTCTGGCACAGAGGATCCACCTCCTGCCAGCCGGCATCGTGACAGTAGATCCGGCCATGGATCCCGCTGAAGTTCCTCTGCCACAGCAGCTACTACCTCAGCTTCAGCAATCATCTCCTCCGCCAGCTCCTGCACCTCCTCCGCAGCGAGTGGCCGCCTCAGGCCTACGACTATCCTTGCCGGATAAATTTGATGGGGACTCTAAGTTTTGCCGTGGCTTTCTTTCCCAATGTTCCCTGCACTTGGAGATGATGTCGGACCAGTTTCCTACTGAAAGGTCTAAGGTGGCTTTCGTAGTCAGCCTTCTGTCTGGAAAAGCTCTGTCATGGGCCACACCGCTCTGGGACCGCAATGACCCCGTCACTGCCTCTGTACACTCCTTCTTCTCGGAAATTCGAAGTGTCTTTGAGGAACCTGCCCGAGCCTCTTCTGCTGAGACTGCCCTGCTGAACCTGGTCCAGGGTAATTCTTCCGTTGGCGAGTACGCCGTGCAATTCCGTACTCTTGCTTCAGAACTTTCCTGGAATAATGAGGCCCTCTGCGCGACCTTTAAAAAAGGCCTATCCAGCAACATTAAAGATGTTCTGGCCGCACGAGAAATTCCTGCTAACCTACATGAACTCATTCATCTAGCCACTCGCATTGACATGCGTTTTTCCGAAAGGCGTCAGGAGCTCCGCCAGGATATGGACTTTGTTCGCACGAGGCGTTTTTTCTCCTCGGCTCCTCTCTCCTCTGGTCCTCTGCAATCCGTTCCTGTGCCTCCCGCCGTGGAGGCTATGCAAGTTGACCGGTCTCGCCTGACACCTCAAGAGAGGACACGACGCCGCATGTAGAATCTCTGCCTGTACTGTGCCGGTACCGAACACTTCCTGAAGGATTGTCCTATCCGTCCTCCCCGCCTGGAAAGACGTACGCTGACTCCGCACAAAGGTGAAACAGTCCTTGATGTCAACTCTGCTTCTCCACGTCTTACTGTGCCTGTGCGGATATCTGCCTCTACCTTCTCCTTCTCCACTAAGGCCTTCTTGGATTCCGGATCTGCAGGAAACTTTATTTTGGCCTCTCTCATCAACAGGTTCAACATCCCAGTGACCAGTCTCGCCAGACCTCTCTACATCAATTGCGTTAACAATGAAAGATTGGACTGTGCCGTGCGTTACCGCACGGAACCCCTCCTAATGTGCATCAGACCTCATCACGAAAAAATTGAGTTTTTGGTCCTCTCCAATTGCACTTCCGAAATTCTCCTTGGACTACCCTTGCTTCAACACCATTCCCCAACCCTGGATTGGTCCACAGGGGAGATCAAGAGTTGGGGTACCTCTTGTTTCAAGGACTGCCTTAAACCGGTTACCAGTACTCCCTGCCGTGACCCTGTGGTTCCCCCTGTAACCGGTCTCCCTAAGGCCTATATGGACTTTGCTGATGTGTTCAAAGAGAAGGGGAGACCTAAGGGGGGGGTACTGTTATGCCTAGAGCTCCGGGTCCCCGCTCCTCCCCGGAGCGCTTACGGCGTCTCTCTCTCCGCAGCGCCCCGGACGGTCCCGCTGACCGGGAGCGCTGCACTGTCATGGCCGTCGGGGATGCGATTCGCACAGCGGGACGCGCCCGCTCGCGAATCGCATCCCAGGTCACTTACCCGTTCCCGTCCCCTGCTGTCATGTGCTGGCGCGCGCGGCTCCGCTCTCTAGGGCGCGCGCGCGCCAGCTCCCTGAGACTTAAAGGGCCAGTGCACCAATGATTGGTGCCTGGCCCAATTAGCTTAATTGGCTTCCACCTGCTCCCAGACTATATCTGATCTCTGCCCCTGCACTCCCCAGCAGGATCTTGTTGCCATTGTGCCAGTGAAAGCGTTCCCTTGTGTGTTCCTAGCCTGTGTTCCAGACCTCCTGCCGTTGCCCCTGACTACGATCCTTGCTGCCTGCCCCGACCTTCTGCTACGTCCGACCTTGCTTCTGTCTACTCCCTTGTACCGCGCCTATCTTCAGCAGTCAGAGAGGTTGAGCCGTTGCTAGTGGATACGACCTGGTCACTACCGCCGCAGCAAGTCCATCCCGCTTTGCGGCGGGCTCTGGTGAACACCAGTAGTGACTTAGAACCGGTCCACTAGCACGGTCCACGCCAATCCCTCTCTGGCACAGAGGATCCACCTCCTGC
The DNA here is from genome assembly GCF_029499605.1 of Hyla sarda. Classification (NCBI taxonomy): domain Eukaryota; kingdom Metazoa; phylum Chordata; class Amphibia; order Anura; family Hylidae; genus Hyla; species Hyla sarda. Next base: position 439,572,569 of record NC_079190.1, read on the forward strand.
CAGCCGGCATCGTGATCTACTAATTTACAAATTTGTTTAACTTTCCCCATCCCATTCAAGACATCCTTGAGGGCTCAGTAGCGGATCGGGGGGGGGGGGACTGTTTTAAAGTGGCCACAGCGCCGGCTGCTTGTTAAAGATCAGTAGCCCGGCCGCGGCCACTTTAAAATAGTGACCAGCGGCAGCTCCTGTGGACCCGGACTCCTCCTGCTTTTTCTATTTTTCATATTTCCTTACCTGGCAGCACTCGGCAGGCTCAGGTAATGCTTCGGGTCTTGTGGGCTGTGACGAGTGACGTCTCCTGCGGCTCCTCCGCGCGGCGTCAGGGATGTCACTCATCATTTCCTGCAGCTGTGGCCGCTACAGGGCACAGTTTTCTTCATTACACCCCAGCACTGCAGGAAATGATGAGTGATGTCACTGACGCCACGCAGAGGAGCCGCAGGAGACATTACTCGTCACAGCCCACAAGACCCAAAGCATTACCTGAGCCTGCCGAGTGCGGACAGGTAAGGAAATATGAAAATAGAAAAAGCAGGAGGAGGGGGAGCAATGAGCAGGGGAGGATTATGAATGGGGGAGGATGGTGAGGCAGAGGGGGGTAATGATGAGCATGAGGGGAAATATTGGCAGGGGGGTAATGATGAGCATGGGGGGGAATGATGAGCATGGGGGGGGGGAATGATGAGCATAGGGGGAATGATGAGCATGGGGGGGAATTATGAGCATGGGGGAATTATGAGCAGGGGGGAATTATGAGCATGGGGGGAATGATGAGCAGGGGGGGGGGATGATGAGCAGGGGGAATGATGAGCATGGGGGGGGAATGATGAGCAGGGGGGAATGATGAGCAGGGGGGGAATGATGAGCAGGGGGGAATGATGAGCAGGGGGGAATGATGAGCAGGGGGGGAATGATGAGCATGGGGGGGAATGATGAGCCGGGGGGGGGGGGGGATGATGAGCAGGGGGAAATGATGAGCGGGGGGGAATGATGAGCAGGGGGGGAATGATGAGCAGGGGGGGGAATGATGAGAGGGGGGGGGGAATGATGAGCATGGGGGGAATGATGAGCCGGGGGGGAATGATGAGCAAGGGGGGAATGATGAGCAGGGGGGGAATGATGAGCAGGGGGGGGGGAATGATGAGCAGGGGGGTAGAATGATGAGCAGGTGGGTGGAATGATGATGGAATGATGAGCAGGGGGAATGATGAGCAGGGGGGAATGATGAGCAGGGGAAAACACGGGAAAGGAGGCGGGGGGGGTAAATTTTGCACAGGGGCTGATAAAAGGGGGAGGAAGGAGGGGGGGCAAACTGAGGATCGAGGGGAATCAAAGTTGGGGGGATGATGAGGCATATAGTTCAGAGCTTCCAAGTCACTTATTTTACATTTATTTTTTCCCCTCAAATTTTCCTGTAAAAATGAGGGTACGTGTTATATGCCAGTACGTGTTATATGCCAGTACTGTCATTCCCCCTCCCCCCCCCTCACATTCAGCGGGACATCCCTGTGTCCTGAAAGATCTTTTTGGGATAGAAGGATGTCCCGGTTACCGTTCTGCGGCCCCGCATTAACTTTAAAAATGCAGGGGCCGCTGAGAGGTAGCGCACACAGGGACATCACTGACGTCCCATGCGTGCGCCCATAGGAGCGGAGCAGCGAGGATGCACGCATGGTAAGTTACCTGCACGTCATCTTCAGTGCTCTGACCACCGCTCCTCCGGTCCCGGGACCTACTGCTATGGCCCCTAGGCCCCTAGGAGTGGTGGCCGGAGCACTGAAGTGGGGCAGTACATGGACATATAGTCTCCAGCCATACACTGTATATGGCTGGAGGCTGTATTTCTGTGCGGAACTATACTGCCAACGCAATGTGGGGGGACAACAACCTAATGCGGGGGAACTGCAACCTACTGTGGGGGAACTACAACCTAATGTGGGGGAACTGTACTGCCAACCTAATGTGGGGGGAACTGTACTGCACCTAATGCGGGGTAACTGTACTGCACCTAATGCCGGGGAACTGTGCTGCACCTAATGCGGGGGAACTGTCTGCACCTAATGCGGGGGAACTGTGCTGCACCTAATGTGGGGGAACTGTACTGCACCTAATGTGGGGGAACTGTACTGCACCTAATGTGGGGGAACTGTACTGCACCTAATGTGGGGAACTATACTGCACCTAATGTGGGGGAACTGTACTGCACCTAATGTGGGGGAACTGTACTGCCAACCTAATGTGGGGGAACTGGGGGTGGGGTTGGTGAAGAAAAGTGTAGTGGAGAAGGACCAGAAGGGAATGGGGGGCTGAAGTGAGGTTGTTTGGGGGGGGGGGTGAGGTATGGTAAGTGTGGGTTTGGTAAAGGGGGCAGAGGGGTGTGAAGGGGACTGGGGGGTAGGGGGTGCAGAAAAGTGGAATAGTGGAGAAGGACCAGGAGTGTTGAAGGGGGGGGGGACTTAAAGGGGTATTCCACCCCTAGATATATTATCCCCTATCCAAAGCATAGGGGATAAGATGTCTGATTGTGGGGCTCCCGCCGCTGCACCCACCTGTATCTGCTTCCGGCATGGGTGCTGCATGCTGTGCTATGGGTGCTGCATGCTATATAGCGGGGTCCCCAGTGGCGGGACCCCCGCGATCAGACATCTTATCCCCTATCCTTTGGATAGGGGATAAGATGTCTAGGGGAGGAGTACCCCTTTAAGGACCAGGGGAGGACTATGGCTAAGTTTCCAGCGAAGGCAAAAGCACAAGAAAAAAATGCCCAAAAATTATCATAACACAGGAAAAAGCAGTAGCAGTTTTTCTATGTTTTTGCAGGTAAAAAAAGGGGGAAACCTAGCCTTAAGGGTCTCTGGGAGCAGGAGTCTGAAGGAGGACTTAGGGGTCTGGGGGACAGAGGGGTCTGGGGGAATTAGGGCTCGTCCACACTACGAACTTCCGCCAGCAGAATTTTGTTTTCAATGGGATGCTGCTGCTCTGTGCACACTACGAAGGACACAGTGTGTGGTAGTATTATTTTTAGAGGGCATGATGTTTGGCAGTATAATATACAGGGTACACAGGGTTTGGCAGTATTATATTTAGGAAGCACAGTCTCTTGTAGGGTTATAATGATTGTTGTCTTCATACAGAGAATGAGGATTGGATGGCAAAGTGAGGAACCAATGATGTCCAGGCGTCGAACTTTACAGAGGAAGATGGAGCTGGAAGAAGACATGGCGTCTGGACCAGATGAAGAAGAAAAGGAAAGACAACAGAGAAGACGTCTCGTGTGAGTCATTTTATGTTTGTGTATATTGTCCTGACTGTCCCATTAGATCTCTCATCACTTCTAAGTTTTGCAGTAATAATGGATGAAGCTGTACCCCAATTTGAGGCTCTAGCTGTTACAAAACTACAACTCCTATAATGCCTGAAGCTCACCAGACATAATGGGTGTTGTAGCTTTGCAACAGCTGGAAAGAGTGACCTGAACTGAAGTTATTTTAGACCATGCAGCCCATTTTATTTTAACTGGGGCCTGACTCCTATGACACCCACAAAAAAAGAAAAAGCGACATAGTCTAATATGCCCAGGCCTATTTTTGGTCTCAGTCTATTACTTACTTGACAGGCCCACAACAAATCTCAGTGGAAGAGAATTAAGTGCTCTGTCTTCCAGGCCGCCTTAATCTGGCCCTGACTGCGGCGGTCATTGTTACTGTGATGCTTTGTATGTGGGGTGGTGTTGCCCAGAGCCAGGGACTTGGTTGGGCAGAAGTGGGGGTGCCTGGCCACTGTGGGCATGGTGTTGCGGTGGTGGTGACCGCTGCGTGGCGCTATGCCAATGTTGGCTTAGGGACCCATTCTAAATAGGTGGCCTTGACGTGGCGAGTGGGCTTATACTTTTTGATCAAAATGTATGCTAACAACCTGTTTGTGTTTGAATTTATACTGAGAAGTAAGGGAAACAAAATACAAATTTTGGATGTTACATAGTTAGTTACATAGTTAGTACGGTCGAAAAAAGACACATGTCCATCAAGTTCAACCAGGGAATTAAGGGGTAGGGGTGTGGCGCGATATTGGGGAAGGGATGAGATTTTATATTTCTTCATAAGCATTAATCTTATTTTGTTCCAGGAATGTATCTAATCCTGTTTTAAAGCTGTTAATTGTTCCTGCTGTGACCAGTTCCTGAGGTAGACCGTTCCATAAATTCACAGTCCTCACGGTAAAGAAGGCGTGTCGCCCCTTGAGACTAAACTTTTTTTTCTCCAGACGGAGGGAGTGCCCCCTCGTCCTTTGGGGGGGTTTAACCTGGAACAGTTTTTCTCCATATTTTTTGTATGGGCCATTAATATACTTATATACGTTTATCATATCCCCCCTTAAACGTCTCTTCTCAAGACTAAACAATTGTAACTCCTTTAATCGCTCCTCATAGCTAAGATGTTCCATGCCCCATATTAGTTTAGTCGCGCGTCTCTGCACCCTTTTCCAACTCCGCAGTGTCCCTTTTATGGACAGGTGACCAAAACTGAACAGCATATTCCAGGCGAGGCCGTACCAATGATTTATAAAGGGGGAGTATTATGTCCCTGTCCCTTGAGTCCATGCCTCATTTGATACATGACAATATCCTGCCGGCTTTGGAAGCAGCAGCCTGACATTGCATGCTATTCAGTAGTCTGTGATCTACAAGTACACCCAGATCCTTCTCTACCAGTGACTCTGCCAGTTTAATCCCCCCTAAGACATACGATGCATGCAGGTTATTAGTACCCAGATGCATAACTTTACATTTATCCACATTGAACCTCATTTGCCAAGTGGATGCCCAGACACTTAGTCTATCCAAGTCATCTTGTAACTTATGCACATCCTCTATAGACTGTACTGTGCTACAAAGCTTGGTGTCATCTGCAAAGATAGAAACAGAGCTGTTAATACCATCCTCTATATCATTGATAAATAAATTAAACAACAGCGGTCCCAGTACTGAACCTTGGGGTACACCACTAATAACCGGGGACCAATCAGAGTACGAATCATTGACCACCACTCTCTGGGTACGATCCATGAGCCAGTGTTCAATCCAGTTACAAACTAAAATTTCCAAACCCAAAGACCTTAACTTACCTGTCAGACGTCTATGAGGGACAGTATCAATTGCTTTAGCAAAATCCAGAAACACTATATCCACAGCCATTCCTCTGTCAAGGCTTCTACTCACCTCTTCATAAAAGCAAATTAGATTGGTTTGACAACTTCTATCCTTAGTAAACCCATGCTGGCTATCACTTATAATACAATTATCCCCTATGTATTCCTGTATGTAATCCCTTATAAGTCCTTCAAACAATTTACCCACAATGCACGTTAGACTAACCGGTCTATAGTTTCCTGGGGAAGACCTAGAGCCCTTTTTGAAGATTGGCACCACATTCGCCTTGCGCCAGTCCCTTGGCACAATACTAGACACCAGAGAATCTCTAAATATCATGAACAGGGGTACAGATATTACTGAACTTACCTCTCTAAGAACTCTTGGGTGTAGTCCATCCGGTCCTGGGGATTTGCTTACATTTATATCACTTAACTTACCTTGTACCATCTCTACATTAAGCCAGTTCAGTACATTATATGATGTGTTACCAGCACTGACCTGGCCAATGTCAGCTCCTTCTTCCATAGTGTATACAGAACTAAAGAACCCATTCAGTAGCTCCGCCTTCTCTTGATCGCCTGTGACAACCTTCCCATTATCATTATTAAGGGGTCCTACATGCTCTGTCCTTGGTTTTTTTGCATTTATATATCTAAAAAAATATTTAGGATTAGTTTTGCTTTCTTTGGCCACCTGTCTCTCATTTTGAATTTTTGCTGTTTTTATTACATTTTTACAGATTTTATTAAGCTCTTTGTACTGTTTAAATGTTATCGCTGACCCATCAGATTTGTATTTTTTGAAGGCTATTTTTTTGTTGTTTATTGCTCTTTTAACATCATGTGTCAGCCATGTAGGATTTAGTTTCAAGCGTTTATATTTGTTCCCCTTTGGTATATATTTAGCTGTATAGTTATTTAGAGTTGATTTAAAGATGTCCCATTTACCTTCTGTATCAGTATTTGAGAACACCTCCCCCAGTCTATGCCCTGTAGTGCAGCCCTCAGCCCAGGGAAGTTTGCCTTTTTAAAGTTATATGTTTTTGCCTTCCCCGCCTGTCTTTGTTTTCTACATTTTAAGTCAAAAGTAACTATATTGTGGTCGCTATTACCAAGGTTTTCCCTCACAGTTACATTACCAACCAGCTCTGCATTGTTGGAAATGATCAGATCCAACAAGGCATCACTTCTTGTTGGGTCCTCCACAAACTGGCCCATAAAATTATCCTGCAATAAATTTAGGAATTGTCGCCCCTTTGTAGTTTTAGCCAACCCCGGACCCCAATCTATATCTGGATAGTTAAAATCTCCCATTATTACCACTGTACCTGCCCGGGCGGCCCTCTCTATTTGTTTATGAAGCCGAACTTCTATCTCTTCAGTGATATTAGGGGGTCTGTAGATTACCCCAAATATTATTTTTTCAGTATTTCCCTCCTTTTGTAATTCTACCCACAATGATTCCACATCCTCAGAATCATCACACACTATGGCATCGTTCACACTGACTTTCATACCACTTCTTACATACAGACAGACTCCACCACCTTTTCTGTTCATTCTATCCTTGCGAAACAATGTAAACCCCTGCAGATTGACAGCCCAGTCATGCGAGGAGTCCAGCCATGTCTCAGTGACCCCAACTATATCAATATGTTCCTCCAGTATCAAGGCCTCAAGCTCCCCCATTTTATTTGCTAGGCTTCTGGCATTTGTGAACATACACTTTACATTTCCATCCTTTATGTTATTGGGGTTAATGGGATTCAAGGGTGTAAGTTTTATTTTCCTATGAAGCCTATTCCTATTAACTATTCTAACCCCTCCCTCCGCTCCACCCCCAGGTACATTTATAATTCCCACCTCTCTATCTACACTATCTTCCCCCTCTTTGCTGTAGGTTCCCTCCCCCCAAGTCCCTAGTTTAAACACTCCTCCACCCTTCTAGCCATCTTCTCCCCAAGCAAAGCTGCACCCTCCCCATTGAGGTGCAGCCCGTCCCTACGGTAGAGCCGGTAACCGACAGCGAAGTCAGCCCAGTTCTCCATGAACCCAAACCCTTCCTTCCTACACCAGCTTCTGAGCCACTTGTTTACCTCCCTGATCTCCCGCTGCCTCTCTGGTGCGGCTCGTGGTACTGGTAGTATTTCAGAAAAGACTACCTTGGAGGTCCTTGCCTTAAGCTTGCGGCCTAAGTCCCTGAAATCATTTTTAAGGACACTCCACCTACCTCTTACTTTGTCATTGGTGCCAATATGTACCATGACTGCTGGGTCCTCTCCAGCCCCGCCCAACAACCTTGTCAACCCGATCCGCGATGTGCCGAACTCGTGCGCCAGGCAGACAGCACACTGTTCGGCGATCCCGGTCTTTGTGACAGATTGCCCTGTCTGTCCCCCTAATAATTGAGTCCCCCACCACTAGTACCTGTCTGGCCTGCCCTGTACTCCTCCCTCCCTCCTTACTGGAGCAGACACCCCCCTGGCGGTCAGAGGCGGTATCCTGCTGCAGTTCTGCTAGCTCTGTAATGGCATCCCCCTCATCTGCCAAGCGGGCAAACTTGTTGGGGTGTGCCAGTTCAGGACTAGCCTCCCTGACACTTTTTCCCCTACCCCTCTTTCTAACTGTAACCCAGCTAACTGCCTGACTGTCCTGCAACTCCGTCCCACTGTCCTCCCCCACCTCTATTCCCGAGAGTGCCTGCTCAGTGAGCAGGAGACTCCTCTCCATGTTGTTAATGCTTCTCATTGTTGCCAGTCGCCCCTCTAGATGCAGGATCTGGGCTTCCAAACGGACAACTAGCACACATCTCGCACAACAATATGCACCCTCAAACTGTTGTTCAAGGATTGCATACATTGAACAGGATGTACATTGGACTGCATTTTCCAACATGGAGGCCATCTAATTATGGGGATAATTAGATGGCCTCCATGTTGGAAAATGTGTGGCTGGGTTTCTTTTTCTCTATTTTTGTCTCACTTTATGAGTGCATTATATTTTTTTAGATTAAGATTCATTACATTTTAACCATTTTAAGATGATTAAAACTTAGTTTTTATATGTCTTTCAAGTAGAATTTTGCAGCATGCTGTGAGAAGCTCATAAATTCCCCTCCTGGTTCCATCCATGCATGTTCTTTCTGTGCTGACTTTAGACTCAAGGAAAGAAAAATGACAGTAAGAAATAAATGTTAACTATATTTACTGGTATATACTGTGTGTGTATATATATATATTTCCTGGTCGTCCTTAAGGCGGCACGAATGGGTTAAGCCCTTCTGCTTACCCGGAAGGAAGAAACAAAAACTAGCAGTAAAAAGTGAGGCAAGTTAATCAGTCAATTACCCATAACGAGCACACCTGCCCGGAAACCATAAACCTATCCCAAGAACCACAGACACTTGTATTTTTTTCTTTCTTCTCACCTGGAAGAAGACGTGAGGCAAGTGGCTCATACCCGGGGCTTCTGGGTTCCTGAGCTCAGGGGCGGCCGTATACCGGGTGCTATCCCCAGTCCCTCAGCCTGCACCCCTGACATTCCCTGGCCCGGCAGTTCAGGACTTCTTCCTAAGGCCGCCATATGTCCTCGCGCTGCGATAATGACGAATGGATGCCGGGGATGTCAGCGCTCCGCAGCGCCGGAAGTCACCGGGGAGGACTGCACAGGCGCATGACGCACTTCCGGAAGTTCCGGCTTTCGCGTCGGGGACCCGTAAGGGAAGGACCCACGAACGGTAAGTGGCGGAGAGGCATTTGTTACCTTGTTTGTGGGTATGGACGCCGGGGGAAGGACTTCTAGGCTGCTCCCTTCCACTCCTCACTGTTTATACAGGTAGAAGGGGACTCTAATATGGCGGCCTGGGCTGATGACTGGGAATCCCAGCGCTTTGCCCCACTTCCGCTGCGTCACTTCCGGTTCCGATCTCCAGGTATTTCTGACCGGTGGGATCTGCAAATGGCTGCACTCAGCCTAGGCAGCAGATCCCTTGGCCGGTCAGAGGTAGGAAAGATGTTGGTCTTCTTTTTTTGCTCCATCTCATTTAGTGCATGTGTTTCATAGGTGGGGGCTCTTCTGTTTTCTCTTGTTTTCCCAGATGGCTCCATCTGGAAAGGCAAAGAGAAAATCTAGACACAACGTGTGCAACAAGTGTGATCAGCCCCTACCAGAATCCTATACTTGGGATACTTGTGAATCCTGTCTGAATCCATCTGATAGCATGCAGACCAGTTCTTTCCTATCATGGTTCAAAGGGGAAATGTGTAATACCTTTAAAGAGATTAAAGAGTCCTTGGTGCCCAAGAAAAGGAAGAGAATTGATAGGGACATTTCCCCAGCTGCATCCGACTCCTCATCTGGGGAATATAGTACCTCCTCATCCAGTCCGGAGATAGTGTTTGACGATTTGGATGATGACCTGTACTTGTTGCCTAAGGATACATTTCCCAAGTTATTGTCTGCAGTAAAAGACACTATAGAGTCTTCTAAAGATGTCTCTGCTAAACCTAAAAAGGATCAGTTGTATTATTTTCCACAGATTCCAGATATGAGACTTCCTTCTCACCCCATTCTAAATGACTGGTTCAAGAAGGATTGGGCCAACCCTGATAGAAAGTCTGATGCAGGGGCCCGTTTTAAAACCACTTATCGGTTGGACCCCAAGAATTCCGCAGAATGGGAAAATCCACCTAAACTTGATTTGGCGGCTGCCAGAATGGTCAAGAAGTCTCTATTCCCTTCTGACGAATCCTCCAGATTGTCCGATCCATTGGAGTGCAAGGCAGATAGCTTAGCTAAAAAGAATTACCTAGCAGCAGCTTCTACCTCCAAGATTACGGCATCCTCAGTTCCTGTGGCTAGGGCTCTAAGGATCTGGCTCAGTCAATTATCTCTGCATATAGAGGAGGGGGGTGTCCAGAGACTATCTATTAAAAGGAGTCGATATGATGAAGGCCGGTGCAGAATATTTGTGTGATGCTCCTGTGGATGTACTGAAATTTTCATCCAGATCCCTGGCTTTATCTATTGCGACCAGGAGGGCGCTTTGGATAAAGCAATGGTCGGGTGACATGTCATCTAAGTTCAGCTTTGTTAACATGCCTTTCCACCCTTCATCGATGTTTGGTCCTCATTTAAAGGATATACTGAAGTCTTACAATGAGGAGAAAGACGCGGCCTTCCCATTAGAGAGAAAGAAGTCCAGCAGGCCATTCTATGGGAGGTCCAGATACTCCCCAAAGAAGAGCTATTCCTTTCGGACCAGAAAGTCCAACAATAAGAAAAGACAAGATTCAGCAGCAGCAAAGAAAAAACCTTTCAACAAGCCTAAAGAATTATGATGCCATCGGCTCTTCTCCTCCGGTGGGTGGCAGGCTGAGGTTTTTTTCGTAGGTCTGGAAAAGACGTCGTCGGACTCCTGGGTGACAGACATCGTCACAAGAGGGTATTCTCTAGAGCTGAGTTAGTTCCCACCGCAGAAGTTCATGCTCAACAAGCCCTCCAACCCAGTGGTTCTAGAGTTGGTGGAAGAGTTTATAAGAAAGCGCGCTCTAGAAAAAGTTCCAGATCACGAAAGATTCCAAGGTCTCTACTCTCCGATATTTCCAGTGCCCAAAGCCTCAGGGGGATGGAGGCTAGTAATAGATTTATCCTATATAAATCATTTTTTTGTGAAGCGCAAGTTCCGGATGGAGTCAATCCGGTCTGCCATAGTAAACGTAGAAGAAGGAGACTTCCTAGCGTCAGTCGACCTTCAAGATGCATACCTGCACATTCCTATTCTCAGAGAGCACAGGAAATATCTACAGATTGCTCTCCTGTTCAATCACCAGATACTCCATCTCCAGTTCACATGCCTACCATTCGGCATTACCTCGGCACCTCGCGTTTTTACCAAGGTGGTGGTGGTCCTGACTGCAGCTCTGCGGCTCCAAGGGATATGCGTGACGCCCTATCTGGACGACTGGCTAGTCAGAGCCTCCTCAGAAGCCATGTTGAAACAACATCTTCACAAGACCCTACGGATGTTGGACGCCCATGGGTTCATAGTGAACGTAAAAAAGTCTTCTCTGAACCCTTCTACAGTCATCTCTTATCTCGGATTTACAATAGACACTCTTCGAATGAAGTTGTTTCTTTCAGATCAGAGGGCCACCAATCTACAAGAAGCGGTGCAAGATCTTCTTCAAGTAGATCAGTGCTCAGTAAGGAAAGCGATGAGGGTGCTAGGAATGATGACATCATCTCTGGAAGCCGTTCCGTGGTCCAGGGCTCATTTCAGGATGTTGCAGACTTGCATTTTGAGCCAGTGGGACAAAAGCAGAGACTCCCTGGAGAGGACTATCAGGATTCCTCTTGGGGTGAAGAAAGATCTCCTTTGGTGGATGCACCCACAACGTTTCCTGCAGGGCAGAGCTCTCAAGAGTCCGATTCAGACGGTCCTCACCTCGGATGCCTCAGGCTCCGCCTGGGGTGCCCATGTAGGGGACCATTGGGTGCAAGAAGCTTGGTCACAGAAGGAGCGACGAATGTCCTCGAACTTGAAAGAGCTCACAGCGATCAGGAAAGCGCTCATCCACTTCAAACCCAGGATTCTCCACGGGGCTGTTCAAGTGCAGTCAGACAACCTAGCGGCAGTGTTCTAACTGAACAAACAGGGGGGAACACGAAGCCCCTCCATGCAGAAGGAGTGTGCCCGCATCATGCTCTGGGCAGAAGAGAATCTCTTTTCCCTGTCAGCCATCCACATCAGGGGAGTGGACAACGTGAGAGCAGATTGGCTCAGCAGAAACTCGATTTGCCCAGGAGAGTGGGAGTTGAACCCTTTGGTCTTCAAGAAGATCACCCCCATGTGGGGTCTGCCAGAGTTGGATGTTATGGCCAACTCCCAGAACAAGAAGCTTCCCCAGTTCTGCTCCCTGTCCAGAGTAGGGAATCCGTTAGCGATAGACGCTCTGTCAATGAGCTGGGAGAAGTTTTTCGTCTATGTCTTTCCCCCGATTCCATTGATCCCGAGAGTGCTGCAGAAAATTCGGGACGTGAAGGTGAGAGCAGTTGCGATCCTGTCATTTTGGCCCAGGAGGGCATGGTTCCCGCTAGCACTGAATCTGGCGAAGAATCAGGTTTGGAAAATACCCATCCTGAAGGACTTACTTCTCCAATCAGGGATGCTTCATCCAGACCTCGGGAGACTCCAGCTTGCGGCATGGAACATGAACTCAGAACCTTAACGAATCAAGGCCTGTCTCAGGAGGTCATTGCTACCCTTCTAGCTTCTAGAAAGCCGGCTACCCTCAAAGTCTACAGTAGAGTGTGGTCTCTGTACTCGGCTTGGTGCACCAGAAAGTCATCCTCCCCAGAGCAAGTGGCATCTCTGTTGCAGTTCTTACAAGAAGCCTTCCAAAAGGGTCTGAAGCCGAATACACTCAAAGTGCAGTTGACCGCCATTAACTCCTACCTTAATGGAATCTTTGCAGGAACACCTCTCATCAGCAGATTTTTTAGAGCCATTAACAAGCTGCGCCCATCCTTCCATAACCCGTTACCAGCTTGGACCTGCCTTTAGTTCTAAGGAGACTGACATCACCTCCTTTTGAACCTCTGGAGAATTCCTCTTTGAAGTTCCTGACTTTCAAGTGTATCTTCCTAGTGGCAATTACATCTGCCAGAAGAATCAGTGAGCTTCAAGCTCTGTCATCCAAAGAACCCTATCTCAGGTTGCTATCGGATGCAGTTGTGCTAAGAACTATGCCGGGTTTCCTTCCCAAAGTCTCCACGGCTGCTAATATTAATCAGGAAATCATATTGCCTGTGTTTGAAGATGAGTCAGAGGACGAGTTGCATCTCTTGGATGTGAAAAGAACCATCTCCATGTACCTACAAAGAACCTCAGAGTTCAGACAGTCCGAAGCCTTGTTCCTTCAGTTTCAAGGGCCAAACAAGGGGAAAAGAGTGAGCAAATCATCGCTAGCAAGATGGATAAGGGACACCATCAAGCATTGTTATTTTTTGGAAGATAAAGAGTCCCCTATTCTCTTAAGAGCTCACTCCACAAGATCTACAGCTGCGTCCTGGGCTGAGAAGTATCATGTTCCAATGGACCAGATTTGTAAAGCGGCTACGTGGGCTTCACCGAACACGTTCATAAGACACTACAGGATCGATGTAGCATCGTCCGAGGGATCGGCCTTTGGCTCGAGAGTGCTTCAAGGTGCCGTAAACCATTGATGTCCCTCCCATTCGTTCTTGCACTGCTTTGCATGTCCCATTCGTGCCGCCTTAAGGACGACCAGGAAGTAGAAAATGTATTCTTACCTGAAATTTTCTTTTCCTGTAGTCCGTAGGCGGCACAAGTATACCCTCCCATTAAATAAGTTTATTGCTGCATGAGATACAAGTGTCTGTGGTTCTTGGGATAGGTTTATGGTTTCCGGGCAGGTGTGCTCGTTATGGGTAATTGACTAATTAACTTGTCTCACTTTTTACTGCTAGTTTTTGTTTCTTCCTTCCGGGTAAGCAGAAGGGCTTAACCCATTCGTGCCGCCTACGGACTACAGGAAAAGAAAATTTCAGGTAAGAATACATTTTCTACATATATATACAGTAATATATATATATATATATATATATATATATATATATATATATATATATATATTGCATTCAACATATTGCAAATATCTTCTCTAAAAGCAAAGTATTTTCCTAGAAAATGCACAGACAGTACACATCAGCATATCAATGATTTTCTTAAACCAGGTAAAAAGTCTGCACATTCCCATGTTATGATGACGCCGTTTCCAAGCAGGTAATTTAGGCTTTAGATGAAGCAGAAGCATCACATGGTATAATTTTTTTATTTTTTTTTGCTGGAATAAAGAAAATAATGTGTATGCTGACATCTGTGAGCCTTTTCTTGGTTATTCTGAAAATAGGTATGGGCTGGTCCATTGAGAAGGACTAGTACATTCATTTATGTCAGGGCAATTGCAGCTGCTTCACATAGCTTTTTTTTTTTTTTTTTGGAAAGCAAAGCACTGTCACTTGCTAGTTACTGTATTAATAGGAGATCTATCATACAAATCATACAAATCACAATTCTCCCTACAGATGTGGTTGGAATTAGACATTTTGCAGCCAGAAATTGTGTGTAATGCAGTGACAATAATTCCTACTGATATAAAAGGGGTACTCCACTGGCCAGCATTCCGGCTGCATTCAGAACATTTAGTTCAGAACATTTAGTTAGTTAGCTGTGTGCATGCTGCGGGGGTCAGTCACGCCTCCTCGTGCCATCAGGCCACACCCCCTCAATGCAAGTCTATGGGAGGGGGCGTGTCAGTCACCACGCCCCCTCACATAGACTTGCATTGATGGGGCGTGGCTGATATAATGAGGGGGCGTGATCGACCCCCGCATCATGCACACAGCTTTCGGAACTAAATGTTGACCAGTGGAGTACCCCTTTAAAGCTTAAGGACTGCCCATTTTTTACCTCTATGACCAGGCTCTTTTTTTTTTATTTGACATGTATCTCTTTAATTGGTAATAACTATAGAACGCTTTTTCTGAGCAGAGCGATTCTGAGATAGTTTTTTCGTGACATATTGTACTTTATATAACTGGTGCATTTTTGTTGACACATGAAGCATTTGTGGTGAAAAACTTCAAAATATTGTGAAAATTTCTGGCGTTTTTTTATTTTTATTTTTTATGGTGTACACTGTGCGGTAAAAGTGATGTTATATTTATTCTGTGGGTCAGTACGATTATGGCGATACCCATTTTATATAGCTTTCTATGTTCTTTTTCCTTTTCTGAGCAAAATTCTTTTTCTGCCATTCATTTTCCAACAGCCATAACTTTTTTATTTTTCGTCCGACGCCATTGAGTAAGGGCTTATTTTTTGCGGGATGAGCTCTACTTTTTATTGGTATAATTTTTGGGCTATGTGCTACCTTTTGATCTTTTTTATTCTGCTATTTGTACCAAAATTGGCAAATTTAGCGCTTTTTTAATGTTTGTTTTATAATGTTCCGGATAATTTGCATTATAGTTTTATAGTACACGTCATTACAGACATGGCAATACCCATTATGTATATGACTTGTGTTTTTGATCTTTTTTTGTGATAATACAGGACTTTTATTGGGAAAGGGGCATTTTTTTATCAGTTTTTTTTTACACTTCATACATTTATTGAAGAACTTTTTATTTTATCTTTTACACTTTTTACAGGTTATATTATGCTGCAATACATTTGTACTGCAGCACAGTATAACCTGATGAGCTGTGAACACTACAGCCTGTGAGATCCAGCCTCTGGCTGGATCTCACAGGCTTCCGTAGCAGGCATACAGGAGGTCATGATCTGAGTTCCTGCTGCCATAGCAACCAACAGCGACCCGCGATTGTATCGCGGTGCCGCCGTTGGAGAACAGGGGGAGAGCGCTCCCCCTTTCAACACCATAAATTTCGTGATCAGGATTGATCACGGCATATATGGGGTTAATGCTGCCTGGACCGGCGCGATCACTGCTCCGGCAGTCCGGAGATTGCTATGACATATGCATACGTCCAATTACGCGAACGTGTCGGATGATTGGACGTATGCATACGTCCTATAGTGTGAAGGGGTTAAACCTGCAGCCAGGTAACCCCTACTATATGTGCAACTACAGCTCCCAGTATAACCCAAACAATGGTAAGAGTATGCTGAAGGCTGTTGTTTCCAAAAATTGTGTCACCCATCATCTCACTGCAGATATGGCAAGATGATGCAAAACTGATGCAAAGCAGTTAGGCCATGTTCACATGAGGAAAAATGTGAGGGATGTCCTGATGGAAAACACATGCAGACATTTCGCACATTTGCCCCATCAGTAGGCAATAGGACTGCTCGAAAATGGGACATCTCATAGACAGAAATGCATTTCCAAGAGAAATCCGCAAAAAGAATTGACAAGTTTATTATTTTTGCCGACGCCGGAATTCCATGGCAGAAACATCTGGTGCAGAAAATTCAGCTGTGTGAATCCCACTGAATTTAATGGGACTCTGCTACATTGGAATGTCTGTGCATAATATTCCAAGCGGACTTTCCGTATAAATTCCGCCGTGTGAACATACCCTTGATAAGGATGACTATTATAATTTTGATTACTGATCAATATATATACAGTGACCCCCCGACCTACGATGGCCCCCACATACGATAATTTCAGCATGCGATGGCTTCTCAGAGGATTTTGACGTGATAACTAACCTCCCCTTTTTGTCAAATGTAAAAAGCAATGTACTTCCGTAATATAAACAGAACTCCTTGGGACAGCTCCTTAGCCAGTATGCCGAGATGGAGATATATACCAGCATTTTGTCTGGTGTTTATTTCTTGTGTTGGCAGTCAGCAGTATACAGCGGCAGTCACGCACATTTTAAGACCTAACCCGCAGCCAACCATGACACCCTTACAGACAGAATACATTCACATATACACACTGATGCAAGGCTGTTTGGTGGACATTAGGCCCTTTAACCAATGTAGTTGCAGCAGTGGTGGTCACATGATTTTAAGTTAGGGACCCACTTGAATCGGGTGACCATGGTGTTGCAAGTGGGCTTGTACACTTTTAGGTGAACTGAGAAGCAATAGATACCGATACAACATGTGCGGCCATCCTTTTCTTTTCCCCTAAATTTGTCTTATACATTTACATTTAGTCACATGATGTCTTCTCTGATCGTATTATTTCCCTTTCTTATTTCTCCATTAAGCCCAGACCCCCATGACGCATCATGCATCACAGAAAAAGCACCACATGGAACATATAGCATGTATGACTGGATCCTTTTTTTGCAGTTTACCCAAAAATTTTTTGATCTGCAAAAATATATTCTATATGTTTTATAAGTAAAACAGCTGACAAATAGCATCCAATGACAAACATACTGGGGCAGATTAAAGTGTATCTTTCGTTTGCAAAAATGTTTTATATAATGTAGATAATATCATGATATATATTCTTGTAACATACATTGGTTAAAAAATTTGCATATTTTTTAGTGAAAAAAAAATGATGTATTGTCCTTGCACTATTGCCTGCTTGTCTCTTTGAGGAGACCAAAAACATGAAATGAAGACGGGACAAGTAGGGCTCTGTGCAGGTTCCTGGCTGGTCAATCATCCTGTGTGAGCTCATGTGTGAGCCAGGAGTGTGTCACAGAGCCTCAGTGTACAGAGCCCTGCTTGTCCTCACTGCACAAAGCCCTGCTTGTCCTCAGTGTACAGAGCCCTACTTGCCCTCAGTGTACAGAACCCTGCTTGTCCTCAGTGCACAGAGCCCTGCTTGTCCTCAGTGTACAGAGCCTTGCTTGTCCTCAATGTACAGAGCCCTGCTTTTCCTCAGTGTACAGATCCCTGCTTGTCCTCAGTGTACAGAACCCTGCTTGTCCTCAGTGTACAGAGCCCTACTTGCCCTCAGTGTACAGAACCCTGCTTGTCCTCAGTGCACAGAGTCCTGCTTGTCCTCAGTGTACAGAGCCCTTCTTGTCCTCAGTGTACAAAGCCCTGCTTGTCCTCAGTGTACAGAGTCCTGCTTGTCCTCAGTCCACAGAGCCCTGCTCATCCTCAGTGCGCAGAGTCCTGCTTGTCCTTAGTGCACAGAGCCCAGCTTGTCCTCAGTGCTCAGAGCCCTGCTTGTCCTCAGTGTAGAGAGCCCTGTTTGTCCTCAGTGTACAGAGCCTTGCTTGTCCTCAGTGTACAGAGCCGAACTTGTCCTCACTGTACAGAGCCTTGCTTGTCCCTCAGTGTACAGAGCCCTGCTTCTCCTCACTGCACAGAGCCCTGCTTGTCCTTAGTACACAGAGCCCTGCTTGTCCGTAGTGTACAGGAGCCCTGCTTGTCCTCAGTTTACAGAGCCCTGCTTGTCCTCAGTGTACAGAGCCCTGCTTGTCCTCAGTGTACAGAGCCACGCTTGTCCTCAGTGTACAGAGCCCTGCTTGTCCTCAGTGTACAGAGCCCTGCTTGTCCTCAGTGTACAGAGCCCTGCTTGTCCTCATTGCACAGAGCCCCGCTTGTCCTCAGTGTACAGAGCTCTGCTTGTCCTCAGTGTACAGAGCCCTGCTTGTCCTCAGTGTACAGAGCCCTGCTTGTCCTCAGTGTACAGAGCCCTGCTTGTCCTCAGTGTACAGAGCCCTGCTTGTCCTTACTGTACAGAGCCCTGCTTGTCCTTACTGTACAGAGCCCTGCTTCTCCTCAGTGCAGAGCCCTGCTTGTCCTCAGTGCACAGAGCCCTGCTTGTCCTCAGTGTACAGAGCCCTGCTTCTCCTCACTGCACGAAGCCCTGCTTGTCCTCAGTGCACAGAGCCCTGCTTGTCCTCAGTGTACAGAGCCCTGCTTCTCCTCACTGCACAGAGCCCTGCTTCTCCTCAGTGCACAGAGCCATGCTTGTCCTCAGTGTACAGAGCCCTGCTTCTCCTCACTGCACAGAGCCCTGCTTGTCTTAAGTGCACAGAGCCCTGCTTGTCCTCAGTGTACAGAGCCCTGCTTCTCCTCACTGCACGAAGCCCTGCTTGTCCTCAGTGCACAGAGCCCTGCTTGTCCTCAGTGTACAGAGCCCTGCTTCTCCTCACTGCACAGAGCCCTGCTTCTCCTCAGTGCACAGAGCCATGCTTGTCCTCAGTGTACAGAGCCCTGCTTCTCCTCACTGCACAGAGCCCTGCTTGTCTTAAGTGCACAGAGCCCTGCTTGTCCTCAGTGTACAGAGCCCTGCTTCTCCTCACTGCACAGAGCCCTACTTGTCCTCAGTGTACAGAACCCTGCTTATACTCAGTGCACAGAGCCCTCCTTGTCTCTAGTGTACAGGAGCCCTGCTTGTCCTCAGTTTACAGAGCCATTCTTGTCCTCAGTGCACAGAGCCCTGCTTGTCCTCAGTGTACAGAGCCCTGCTTGTCCTCAGTGTACAGAGCCCTGCTTGTCCTCAGTGTACAGAGCCCTGCTTGTCCTCAGTGTACAGAGCCCTGCTTGTCCTCAGTGTACAGAGCCCTGCTTGTCCTAATTGCACAGAGCCCTGCTTGTCCTCAGTGTACAGAGCCCTGCTTGTCCTCAGTGTACAGAGCCCTGCTTGTCCTGCCCACACTTCCTGTAATTGGTCTCCTCAAAGAGACATACAGGCAAGAGCTGCAGGGACAAAAATATACACAATTTTTAACCAATGTATATTACAAATATACTTATAAAGTTATATTCTACATTATATAAAATGTTTTAGCAAATGACAGGTACACTTTAAACACTGCAAATACATGAGAATACTGGTGCAAGTTTCTGGTGCAGTTTAAGCCAACAAATAGTTGCTCAGACTAGACAGATTTATTAAAGAGCCTGAGCCCCTATGATAAACCCAGTTCATTCTTAGACTGTTTAGTCCAAGAACTTTCCAAGACAGTGTTTCCCAACCAGGGTGCCTCCAGCTGTTGCAAAACTACAATTTGCAACAGCTGGCGGCACCCTGGTCGGGAAATACTTGTCTAAGAACTAGTACCTGTACTTGAATGTTTGTGCCTTTGTACTTCAAGGATGATAGACTAATGTTGTGTGGGACATGTATTTCAGTGATGTGCTGGTCTATGCTTCGATTACTGTTTGTATTCCTGCCTTTGTATGCCTGAGACTCCTGCTCTACATCTGAATCCTCATGCACTTCATTATATACACCATGTTCAAAATTATTATGCAAATTCTATTTAAGTGTCATAGGGGGAGATTTATCAAAGGATTTAGACTGGTTTTTCCTGTCTTAATTTGTCGCACAGAAAGTCGCAGTCTAAATATGTGCGACTTTTCTGCGACTTTTGCTCTAGAGGATTTTTAGAACAGGATGCATGCTAGTCTATTTTAGAATGAAATGCATTGAAAAATGCATTGGTGCTGAATTTATCAAAAGCGACTTTTCAGCGACAAGTCGCATCGGCTGAAAGTACGCCGAAATGTCAGACCATGTTGGAGCAGGTTTAAATATAGACTAAAGCATAGATCAGGAAATCTGTGCACAGAATTTATCAAGAGCCGTGCGCCATTTGTTAAATTAGGTGCACAATAGACCAGCCTAACCCTCTGTAGTTTGGTCTATATTGATGCGGGACATAGACAACTTTGATAAATATCCCCCATAAAGATTAAATATTTTGCTTTTCAGTTTAACTGATGGATGGCATTGGGTCTCAGGGCTCTTCTGATCACTGAAAACAATCTCTGACCCCTGTGAAAATTAGATTGCCAGGTTAGCCCAATTTAAGGAAAAACTACTAAAGTTGGGTGTTCCCCATTATTAACTCCTTAAGGACACATGACGTACTGGAACATCATGTGTCCACTCCAACAACGGCCGGGACCCAAGGCTAATAGCGTGCGGCATTGATAGCGCGCAGCATATGCCAGTTAGCTCAGTGGGCTGTTCGGGATAGCCACGGTGAAATTGCGGCATCCCGAACAGCTTACAGGACAGCTGGAGGATCCCTACCTGCCTCCATGCTGTCCGATCGCCGAATGACTGCTCAGTGCCTGAGCTCCAGGCATGAGCAGTCAAGCGGCAGAATTATCGATCACTGGTTTCCTATGAGAAACCAGTAATCAATGTGAAAGATCAGTGTGTGCAGTGTTATAGGTCCCTATGGGACCTATAACACTGCAAAAAAAAGTGAAAAAAAAGATCATTTAACCCCTTCCCTATTAAAAGTTTGAATCACCCCCCTTTTCCCATAAAAAAAAAAAACACAGTGTAAATAAAAATAAACATATATGGTATCTCCACTTGCGGAAATGTCCGAATTATAAAATATATCGTTAATTAAACCGCACGGTCAATGGCGTACGCCAAAAAAAATTCCGTAGTCCAAAATAGTGCATTTTTGGTCCCTTTTTATATCATGAAAAAATGAATAAATAGCGATCAATAAGTCCTATCAATGCAAAAATGGTACCGCTAAAAACTTCAGATCACGGCGCAAAAAATTAGCCCTCATACCGCCCCATATGCGCAAAAAAAAAAAGTTATAGGGGTCAGAAGATGACAATTTTAAACTTATTCATTTTCCTGCATGTAGTTATGATTTTATCCAGAAGTATGACAAAATCAAACCTATATAAGTAGAGTATCATTTTAATTGTATGGACCTACAGAATAAAGATAAGGTGTCATTTTTACCAAAAAATATACTACGTAGAAACGGAAGCCCCCAAAAGTAACAAAACAGCGGGGTTTTTTTCAATTTTGTCTCACAATGATTTTTTTTTCCGTTTCGCCGTAGATTTTTGGGCAAAATGACTGACGTCTTTAGGTGCAAAATTGAAAGAGTTATGATTTTTTTAAAGGCAAGGAGGAAAAAACAAAAATGCAAAAACGGAAAAACCCTCGGTCCTTAAGGGGTTAAGCAGAGAAACATTTTCAAGCAATATGGGGAAGAAAAAGGATCTCTCTGCTGGTGAAAAGAGTGAAATAGTTCAATGCCTTAAACAAGGTATGAAAACATTAGATATTTCATGAAAAATTATGTGTGATCATCGCACTATTAAGAGATTTGTGGCTGATTAAGAGCCAAGACGGGATTGTGCAGATAAAGGCAAATTGAGATTTCAGCCAGATCCATGCATCAAATCAAGAGATCAGCTGCTAAAATACCATGACATAGCAGCAAACAGATACTTGAAGCTGCTGGTGCCTAAGGAGTTCCACGGATATCAAGGTGTAGAGTCCTCCAGAGTCCCCACTACCCACTATCCAATGCTCACAAGCAGAAACGGCTGCATTGGGCAGAAAAATACATGAAGACTAATTTTCAAACAGTCCTGTTCACTGATGAGTGCCGTGCAACCCTGGATGATCCAGATGGATGGAGTAGTGGATGGTTGATGGATGGCGACCCTGTTCCAACAAGTATGTGACGTCAGCAAGGTGGGGGTGAAGTCATGTTTGTGCCGGAATCATGTTAAGAGAGCTGGTCGGCCCCTTTAGGGTCCCTGAATGTGTAAAGATGACCTCTGCAAAGTATGTGGAGTTTCTGACTGACCACTTTCTTCCCCGGTACAGAAGGAAGAACTATGCTTTCCGTAATAAAATCATCTTCATGCATGACAATGCACCATCTCATACTGCAAAGAATACCTCTGCATCAATGGCTGCTATGGGGATAAAAGGAGGGAAAGTCATGGTGTGGCCTCCATCCTCCCCTGACCTCAATCCTATTGAGAACCTTTGGAGCATCCTCAAGCAAAATATCTATGAGGGTGAGAGGCAGTTTACATCCAAACAGCAGCTATGGGAGGCTATTCTGACATCTTGCAAACAAATTCAAGCAGAAACTGAACAAAAACTAACAAGTTCAATGGATGCAAGATAAGGGGTCCTATGTTAAAATGTAACGTGACCTGTTAAAATGTTTAAAAAGTTAAAATGTTGTTAAAAGTTTGATTGAAATAGCTTTTGATTTCATTAAATATGCTGCAAAGAGAACAAATGACAATTTTTAGTTTTTAACAACCTATAAAGTGTTTTGAAACTTATTGTGCGTAAAAACTTACTGTTTATGTTTAAAAAAAATACAATTATCATTAGGAGGTTTGTTCAATAAAATTTGAATTGTACTCAATAGTTGATAACATGAGAATTATGCTGACTGTTATTTACAACAATTATTTAGGTAAATGAGAAAAATATCATTTGTCTAATAATTTGGAACAGGGTGTATGTCATAGGCCAATATGGTCACAAATGACACTGTAATGACACGCTGGCCGTGAGTGCTCTCCTGTCATGTCCCCGCTGCCGGCGGGGCTGGGATTCGCATTGCGGGATGCGCCCACATGAGAGTCCCAGCCCGTCACTCACCTCCCTGGTCTTCCGTGTTCTCAGCCCCTGCGCATGTGCCCCTGCCTCCAGAGCGTGCCAGAGCTCTTACATTTAAAGGGCCAGTACGCCCTTAAGTAGTGAATTCACCTGCACCTTCTCTTATAAGTATCAGTTCCTCCCATAACTCGCGGATCTTTGTTGCCCAAGTGCCTGAGAGAAAGCTTTTGTGTTCCATTGTTCCTGTTATCCATGTACCTGACCATTGTTCCGTGTCCCTACCCTGCTACTGTGCCACCTGTCCTGTCCATCAGTTATCCTGACCACATCTTATCTGTATCCTTCCGTGCCATGCTTCATCCCAGCAACCTGTGTGGACAGGTCGTGCCAGGGGTAGCCACCTGGGTGCCGCCTGCTGCAGCAAGACCATCATGTTTTGCGGCAGGCTCTGGTGAAAACCAACGGCACCTTAGACTCCACTCCCTGGCCTGGCTCACGTCATCCTCCACACAGGCCCAGGGGATCACCACCTGCCGTGACCGTAACAGACACTGTGATATATTGCATAAAACTTCTGTTTCTGTGCATTGCATTAAGAGTATTAGTGTTGAGCGGCATAGGCCACATTCGAATTCGCGAATATTCCCGAATATATGGACGAATATTCGTCATATATTCGCTAAATTCGCATATTCGTAATATTCTCGTTTTATGTTCGCATATGTGAAAATTCGCGTATGCGAAGAATTAACATATGTGGAAATTAGCATATACAAAAATTAGCATAAGCAAAAATTTGCACGCCAGTCTCACACAGTAGTATTAGAGCCTTCTTTACACCACACAAGCTGGAAGCAGAGAGGGATGATCACTGTGATGTGTACTGTAAAAAAAAAAAAAGAATATTCATAATTACGAATATATAGTGCTATATTCGCGAATATTCGCGAATTCGCGAATATGCGATATTCACGAATAAATTTCGCATTGCGAATATTCACGAGCAACACTAATAAGTATCTATATTATATAATATACAGCTTCTGTTGGTGGCTTACCTTTTTGTTCCTGCTGCGTTTTTTATCTGCGCTAAGAAAAAAAATGTACAATTGAGCACAACAAATGGTGAGTGCCTCTCGCTTTATTTTCTTTCTTCACTTCAAGTTACTATATGTTTGACCGGAGATTGAGAACCCTTGGTTTGCCCGTTATATCATCTGATAGTATCTGTTGTCATGTGAAGAGCAGGAACAAAGGTGGAGATGAAGTAAGGCTGCGCCGACTAGTGTGCCTTTAAAGACTTATCAAATATATTATATACATTCTCTTTGGCCAATCGCCTAAAATCTATACCGTTTTGACCCGGTAGTGCTTGCACCGTCTTTTTCTTCCGCTATTCTCTCTGAAAATAGCCCATCAAGACCTATTATTGCCTATTGCACCCCGTCAAAATGACAGCCATCAAACTCCCCCCAAAAAAAGAGAGTTTGACGGCCGTAATTGATGGGGTGCCACGGTAGTGTGAATGTAGCAACGGTAGTGTGAATGTAGCCTTAGAATGTTTCTCAGGATTGGAACAGTGCTAGTGCTTCCTATATACCTGTAGCCTAATGGACATACTCACGACTACTACATGACCCCTAACCTGATGAGCTAATGTATCAGCAGCCTTGCTTTCTTCTTCTGAGATCTACAAATATTTTTTTTAATATTGTCATGTTTATACACGCTATATTATGGGTCCTGCACATGTATGGCTATTAATTGTTATATATTTTTTCATGTATTGTTATGTTTTATGTTTATACAGTGTGAAGAAGGGCTAGTGGAAGCCCAAAACTTTGCAATTTTTTTGACAAAAATAAATAAATAAATTACTCACATAAGGTATGCTGACTGCTTTCCATAGACTGTATGAATGAGACAGTTTTAGTAAATTCAGGCCATTGTCACCACTAGATGTAGAAAATGGTGTTGTCACCCCCCACTAACACTCCCCCCGCCCTCCCAGTTGGAAACATGCTTATCTCTCTAGTAAGTCCAGCAGGGGAGGGTATTTAGTAAGTAAAAGTTAATTTCATTTACCTCCAAGTAGTGTGACACCCAGTGCAGTCAGCACCCCCCTAGTAATGCCACTGAACATTTGCACAATGTGCAAGATGAGACCATGAGACCATTTACTTGTCCATATTGCAGCTCCCTATAGTCTACAGTTTATTCAGAGCCATACATGTTCACCAATAGAAGTTTATGAAGCCATACATATCTACATGCCACATATGAAGGCATACAAATGTTTTTTTTTTCTGTTGCTTTCATATGGAATCCTGTAGATATGGATTCTGCATTACAAAGGTATCCTACAAAGCATAACATTGCTTCCAGAGGAAATATATCTGTTAAGTGAAAGCTCCTATAATGGTGCATGGAATATTGATGACAGTGAGCCATCGGGGCTTTGTGCTGCCAGATAGGATTTGTGCTCATTGCTCTTCCTGGGTGTGAGCACGCAATGAAAAATTGTTAGTATTCACATGAAATGTATTTCCCAAACAATGCTTAATACATGGTAATAGTATAACAAATAAATTAATAACAGAAAGTGCAGCACAATGCTATGTACAGAACAAGATCCATCATCATTTGCCTATGGGTCAGCATTCTTTAATGGAAGGACATTTCTTTTATTCCTTCTGCATATTATACATGATTTCAAAATAGCATTTACAACATTTCACATTTCTTTTGCTGTTTACATTCCAGGGCTAGCAACATACATGAATGTGACTCCTGCAATTAAGGGAAAGAATGGAGCTTTCTAGTGAATGTGGTTGCAAGAATGGGTTTATCGGAAATAAAGTGTGTCCACAAAGCTCTTTTACAGAAAAGATTGAAGATCTGGACTTTCATGTCCATGCATTGGGATTTAATTGCCCAAATGGTATAATATTAAGTTAATTAACCAGTTAAGGACCCAGGGTGTACAGGTACGTCCTGACACCCTGGTACTTAAGGACCCAGGACATACATGTACGCCCATGGGAATCAGCCCCCCCCCCCCATGTCAGTGAATTCACACTGGCAATTTGCTGCGATTCCAGGTCATACGGGTCTACGCTGACCCAGTGACCCAGAAAATAAGGGGGCTTGGGGATGTCCAAGACATCCACGATCCCCCTGAACAGATAGGAGTGAGGTGTCACCCCTCCTATCCCTGCTATTGGTCGTCTAGAAGCGATGACCAATAGCAGATCGTGGGTGGGGGAGTTAACTTTCGGTTTCCCCGTTCTGCCCACCCACAGTAAGCTGGGCAGAACAGGGAAACTGACACGGACCATAGGCGAAGTCCACTTACCCATCGGTGGCGGTGATCCGCGGCAGCAGAGGACGCCAATGTGGCTCCCTGGATCCTACGGAAGCCGGTGAGTTGCCTAGCAACATCTGGAGGGCTACAGTCTGAGACCACTATACAGTGGTCTCTAAACTGTAGCCCTCCAGATGTTGCAAAACTACAACTCCCAGCATGCCCAGACAGCTGTTTGGGCATACTGGGATTTGTAGTTTTGCAACAGCTGGAGGGTCACAGTTTGGAGATCACTGTGCAGTGGCCTCTAAACTGTGGCCCTCCAGATTTTGCAAAACTACAACTCCTAGCATGCCCACACAGCAGTTTGCTGTCTGGGTATGCTGGGATTTGCAACATCTGAAGGGCCACAGTTGTAGTTTTGAAACAGCTGGAGGTTTGCCCCCCAGGGTACATTCACACGGGCGACTTTACAGTAAGTTTCCTTCTTCAAGTTTGAGCTGCAGCAAATTTCACTGTGTGAATGTACCCTAAAAACACTACACTACCCTAACACATAATACAGGGTACAACACTGTATATACACCCCCTTACTCTGCCCCCCCACCCCCCAATAAAAATGAAAACGTACCGTAAGGCAGTGTTTCCAAAACGGAACCTCCAACTGTTGCAAAACAACAACTCCCAGCATTTGTGGACAGCCACTGACTGTCCAGGCATGCTGGGAGTTTAGGAACAGCTGGAGGCACCCTGTTTGGGAATCACTGGCATAGAATACCCCTATGTCCACCCTTATTCAATCTCTAATTTAGTCCTCAAATGCGCATGGCGCTCTCTCACTTCGGAGCCCTTTCGTATTTCAAGGAAACAGTTTAGGCCCACATATGGGGTATTTCCATACTCGGGAGGAATTGCACTACAAAGCTTGGGGGGCTTTTTCTCCGTTTACCCCTTATGGAAAGGAAAAGTTGGGGGGCCACACCAGCCTGTTAGTGTAAAAAAATATAAAAAAAATTTACACTAACGTGCTGGTGTTGCCCCATACTTTTTATTTTCACAAGCGGTAAAAGGAAAAAAACAAAAACAAAATTTGTAACGCAATTACAAAGAGCCACAATAGGGGCTTCCTAAATGCGACATGCCCACCAAAAACCATTTCAGCTAAATTTGCTTTCCAAAAGCCAAATATGACAACTTCTCTTCTGAGCATTGTAGTTCGCCCGCAGAGCATTTTAAGTCCTAACATGTGGTATTTCCATACTCAGAAGAGATGGTATTACAAATTTTGGGGGGCATTTTTTCCCATTACCTTTTGTAAAAATTGTAAATTTGGGGGAAGAAAATGCACTTTAGTGCAAACAATTTTTTTTTCATTTACACATCCGACTTTAACAAAAAGTCGTCAAACACCTGGGGGTGTTAAGGCTCACTGGACCCCTTATTACGTGCCTAGAGGGTTGTAGCTTCCAAAATGGTATGCCATGTGGGGTTTTTTCTGCTGTTCTTGCACCATAGGGGCTTCCTAAATGCAACATGCCCCCCAAAAATCATTTCAGCAAAATTCACTCTCTAAAATCCCATTGTTGCTCCTTCCCTTCTGAGCCCTCTACACTTGACAGACACATATGAGGTATTTCCTTACTCGAGAGAAATTGGGTTACAAGTTTTGGGGGACTTTTTTTTCCTATTGTCCCTTTGACAATAGGACTTTGAATTTTCTTCTTCACTTTGCTGCTATTCCTGAAGGGTTAATACACTTACTGAATGTCATTTTGAATACTTTGAGGGGTACAGTTTTTATACTATGGTCATTTGTGGGGTATATCAAATATGAAGGCCTTTCAAATCCACTTAAAAACTGAACTGATCCCAAATTTTTTGGGAAAATTGCTGCTGAACTTTGAAACTCTCTGATGTCTTCCAATAATAAAAACATGGCAACTTTATGATACAAACATAAAGTAAACATATTGTATATGTGAATCAATATATAATTTATTTGTAATATCCATTTTACTTATAAGCAGAGAGCTTCAAAGTAAAAAAAAAGCAACATTTTCATCAAATTTTTGAATTTTTCACCAAGAAATGAAACAAGCATCGACAAAATTTTACCACTAACATAAAGTAGAATATGTCACAAAAAAACTATCTCGGAATCAGAATGAAAGGTAAAAGAGTAAGAGTAATTAATGCTTAAAGTGACAGTGGTCAGATGTAATAAAAAATCTGTAAAATATGTAAAATCTGTATTCATTAAAAGAGTTTTCATACTGAAGATATTTAAGGCATATGCATAACTTTTTCTTATCAAATAGAAGAAATGGAAGACGGCACTCCAGTATTGGTGTCCAAATTCAAAGAAGGTGGTTTATTGATCCCAATACATACAGAATGATGCAACGTTTCGACCTAACAATAAGGTCTTTATCAAGTGCTTGATAAAGACCTTATTGTTAGGTCGAAACGTTGCATCATTCTGTATGTATTGGGATCAATAAACCACCTTCTTTGAATTTGGACTCCAATACCAGAGTGCCGTCTTCCATTTCTTCTATTTGATACGTTTGCCTTGGTCAAGCTTGAGGATGGGCACCCACTAACCCATGTAAGGGTTTGAACACTGTGCATCTCCCACCTTTTATATTGCATAACTTTTTCTTATATTTTCTTCTTAATATAAGATTAATGTCATGGTGCTGTTCAAATGAAAAAAGAGTTTAAGTGTGTAACATAAGACAAAAATTGCAAGGAAAAATATCTAAATGAGTAACAGACTAGTACAGAGGGAGAGCAGACCCTGTCTGCAAGGGATCACAAGGGGAAATATATTTTCTAATCATGGTCGTAAGCAATTTCATACCAAAAGCCCATAAGATACGGTGAGTACAATCTCTGCACTCAACTTTTAGTTTAACATGGGGGCCAATGTGTCATTGGGATCAGTATATTCTAGGGCAGAGTAATGATTGAAGGGGTACTCCACCCCTAGACATCTTATCCCCTGTCAAAAGAATAAGGGATAAGATGTCTGATCGTGGGGGTTCCGCCCCAGAGGACCTTCGCTCTGTGCCAGATGACTGGTGATGTGGGGCAGAGGCTCATGATGTCACGGTCACGCCCAGCTCATGACGTCATGGCCAGGCCCCCTCGATGCAAGTCTACTGGACAGGGCATGACGGCCGTGATGTTATGAGCCCGCAGCGCTGCACCCGAAGCTCTAAACAAACGCTGGGTGCAACAGGGAGATCGTGGGGTTCCCCAGCGGCTGGACACCCTTGATCAGACATCTCATGCCCTATCCTTTGGATAGGGGATAAGATATCTAGTGGCAGAGTACCCCTTTAACTTGTGTGTCCTGAGTTAGGACTACTCAAAGTGCAAAATCTGCTTGGAGTCTGTAAGTTATTCTCATTACTTGCACAACATGAGCTAGATGTCAGAGAAAGGTGGAAAACAAGGCTGGAATGGAGGTCTATCTTCTTCAGTGATGAATCCCGCTTTTGTTTTAGGTGCAATAATAGCCAGAGATTGGACTAGAGACCATGTGGGCAATGCCATAGAAAGGCCTTCACAAGAGAATATCACACTGGTCTAAACCCAAAATAAAGGTGTGGGGACATCATGTATGGTAGCTTGACTCCTTTAGTCTTCATTGCAGGTACCCTAACAGCTAGGCGTTACATTGATTTGGCCATGGAATCAGTGGTAAGGTCATTTCTCTAAAATGTTTCAGGAGCCATATTTTGCCATTAACATGACAATCCCAGGCTACTTAATCTAAGCATGCTTCTGTGGCCTGCAGCATCTCTGTAGAGGTCTCTCATTGAGCACATCTGAGGTGCTATTGGTTGGCAATTGCAAAGGGAGATGCCAGCAGTGGATCTTGATGATTTGCATGATAAAGTGCATTTGGCATGGCAGAACAGACAACCACTTATAACCTAATTGATAGAATGCTAAGGCATGTAGGTGCGTATATTTCTCAGTGTAACACTCATTCGCAATACTGAATAAATCAACATGTTTTAAATACTTTACTATAACTTTTTATCATTTGCATATTTTTAACATGTCTATCAATCCTGTGATTTCCATGATTCCATGACCTTTTCCTGGACTTTCCCAATTTAAATGCTGAGGATTGTATATATAGATAATAGTTGGCTTCCTATTAGGGGAAATTAGACAGGGAAATTAGACTGTGAGTTACATTGGAGACATAAATGTGACGTGATGGGATGTGACTTGTGACAATATCTGTACAGTACAGTGTAATATATTGTTGCTTCATAATCAACTGAAACACAGTAAGGACAGACAATGCTTCCTTCCCACTTGATATAAGCAGTCTCATTTTGCTACAGTAATGTGAGTTATCCAGAGGCTACAATTATATTTCAAGTACTAAAAATAACTCTGTAGGTGCTAGTTTATTTTATATTGATTTGTAGCAAAATTCTATATAAATTGTAATTGATTTTTTTTGCTCAATTTACTAGCGATACCCATCTACAGAAACTCAACATGTACCATAGCATCTAAGATAACAAATAGTTTACTTCTCACAGGTATGGTTAAAAAAAATCCCACAATTCTCCCAACCATATATAAGTGTCGAATCATTGCTTGCTGCTCTTCCATCAAATACTCTAAAGATTTTCAGCCATTTTTTCTTTTTCTGTACCCTGATATTCAAAGCATAGTAATCATCAATCAGGAATGATTTACAATAGGACAAAAATAGTTAAATTCTAAAATAAGTTCTAGAAACGTGGTGCTCCGGGGAAGTTAAGAAAAATAAAAATCCCCCAAAGCCACCACAACACCTGTTCTGTGCCCCCTGTAGTTATCCATGTGATGTTGCCAGATCCTGTGGCCCCTGCTGTCTCCTGAATATTATTTTTCCTTGCTTGCAACCCAGACTACAACTCAGAGCTAACGGCTGCCAGCCAATTGCTTTTGTTATCTCTGTGTATGCTGTGTTGTTGTAAACTCAAACTATCTCCCCCCCCCCCCAGCAATAAATAATGCTATGCTCTGAATGGCAGCACTCAGTAATTAGATCTACAGAAGGCAAAGAGCAGTGTTTTGCCCAGGAGACACTGGGCTGTTTCTCTCCCAGCAAGATCCTCACACAGGGAGGGTAAGGTGTGGGGAGGTGTGGTTGTAAAGCCAGACCCTTAGACAAGACAGAAATCACGTGGTGTTTGTCTTCCAGGATGGTGGGGGCTAGTCTCAGTGAGGGCTTTGCACAAAAACAAGGCGGATCTGATAATGGAGTCTTTCTCTCTCTCCCTACATGTAAGTGACAGCTGGAAGAGGGGAAACTGCTCTATATAGCTAATGAATGATATATAGACAAATAAATAGGTTGGTGAGAGGGAAAGGATGAGCTATGGTTTTAATTCCCTGGAGTATCCCTTTAAGCTTTGTGAAATGGAAGTCTACACAGAGTATAAGAATCTTAAATTGTTCTTCTGCTGTGTAATTCAGTACAGTTGGGGTAAATTAATTCTGACCTCGCTAGCTGCCCAGCCCGATGATACTTACTGGAAAGATACATTTTTAAGATTATAATAATGATAACCTGACAGCTCTCCTGACATTTTCTATTTGTGCAAATTTGTGTATTCCCCATTAAATACCGTAACAATGCTTTTGTCTCTTTTTGTCTCCTCTTCCTTTTTCCACTCTTCTGAAATTCTTAATGTAAGTGTAATAATAAATCGACAAATTGAGTGTTAACATTTTCCTTGTCAATGGGGATAAATATTTGATCATAAATCATATATTTCATAAACATTGTATAGTATGAGAAGGTAAGTAGAGTTGAGAATGGAGACACATAACTGGGAAAATCTCTGTTTGTACCCATAGCCACTTGTCAGATGTACCCACTAAACCGAGCAACCATAAAACTCATACTATAAGAGTGTGAATGCACCTTAACTTCTCAAGCAGCCACATTAGTACCAAAATGTTTTGGCCACGATTCAACCATACAATTGCCAGCTTTAGTACCCTTTAAATTCTGACAGCCTTATAGCCAAAAACATTGCAATCTATAGCACCACATAGCTGTGCCAGCCACATTGCCCACAAAAAAAGACGGCTACATTACCTCTTATACCGACCAAAGTGCCCATATAAATATCAGCTGCAGTAAACCTTTACCCCCTACACTTTATTACGTTTACTTACAGGCAGGAAGTTGTAAGTGTGATATCCTGCAATATCCTACAGTCTGCAATACCTACAGAATAAACCAACTGGATAGTGCAATATAAACTATGTCACATTTGTAGAAAAAAAGATACAAGGGGAACTTTCTCAAAGCCTGTGCAGGGAAAATGTTGACCAGTTGTCAACATCAACCAATCAGATTGCTTCTTTAATTTTTAAAAAGGCCTCTGAAAAGTAAAAGAAGCAATCCAGTTGCTGTGGGCAACTGATCAGCGTTTCCTCTACACAGGTTTTAATAAATTTCCCCCAAGAAATCCACATTTTATACAGATAGCGATAGCGTTGGTGCAACATCTTGGATCTCGAGTGTGCTAATGCACTGTAGTTCCCATACGTGCCCCAAGATATATACACATCACCGGTCTCATTTACACACTAGTTCCTGTAGTTTCCTGTGCAAACAGAATAGAATATCTAACATGAATCCTTGCTCCACCTGCAGAACAGTAGGCCAGCATGTTTATGCATCACTGGCTTCCTGTTCATAGATTCCCTTGGCTAGAGAGCATAGCTCCCTTTGTGTGAAATGAAGTGTGCCATCTATAAAGTTAACACAAAGGCTACATCTGTATGTTGATCTATTGTTGATAAGTACAATTTTAAAAACTAAACATGGGATTCTTAGTAGACATTTTGACCAGAAAACATCAGCTCGCTTGCCATTTCATGGCCACCATGAAGTGAAAAGTGGTTTTAACAGTTGAATATAATTGAGAGTCTCTACATGAAAAATGGGGGCCTCAGAAAAAGCAAGAGAGGGTAAAGCTGAGTGTAAAGCATTTTGCCAAAACATCAAGAAAATAACTATGCACAGAGCTTTATGCATCTGTCAATCAATATTTTTAGCATTTCCAAAGACCTGCAATATTGATTGGGGAGTTATTGGATGACCAAAACATTACAGGAAACAGAAAGCAGCCAAGTGCAGTGGGGATCTGGACCTGCCAGAAAGGCAGCTGTTTGGAATCTGGGATGGTGAGTATGACTTCTTATTTTTTTATTTAATTTTTTTTTGAGCCTTGTATAAACATCCCTAACAATCCCTATTTAATCTCTGATTTACTAGTATATGGACAAGTTTAAACTTTGGATAGAAATCCTTTTCTCGCTTGCTCTTGCACAAATCTTAGTAATCCATGCTGGAAGTGACAGCACATCAGTTTTTCTTATGAAAATGTTGGGGATGCTCTTTTGACAGACACACTTTTCTCAATAACCGTCAGTGAAAATTAGCTCAATAATATGTTTAACATTGGATGCTGTCAAACAACTACTCTCTGTCAGAAAAACTGAAGAAAAAGCTGCAGTGCCTTCATGTGCACAGTTAAGTCATCACTTCTGGCTAAAAGAGAATACCTTAGAAATTTCAGGCTTAGGCTCCTTTTTCAAGGCCATGAAGCTACTTATCATTTGTTAGCATATGATTTGGATTATTCTATCAGCTGCTCTATTTTTTCCCCTGTTCATATAGACTACCGATGGTCAGTAACAACACACTGAAAGTTGCTTTGACTCCATTCTCGGTTTAATTAACTTGTTTTGCTAATGTCTACAGTAATGTATGAACAAGAAACATCATGACTCCTTTTACAACAAACATTATACATTAATGATATGTTCACCCATATAGGATCTGCTGCATACTTTCTGCAGTTCATTTTGCTACCCATTGACTTCAATGAGTGGCAAAATCAGCTGCAGTAAATATGCAGCATATCCTAAATCAGAATCCACAATCAAAGCCAATAATAATCATAGGGAAAAATATGCTGATAAAAAAGATGCTAGTATCCTAAAATCTAGCCTAATCCTAAAACATACAATTATTTACTGTACATATTGAGAATTCAAACTTTTTGTTTATGGCTTGGTTTCTTTAATCCTCCCAGGTTATTTTGAATGATGTTATTATTCAATACTACAAAGAAAACCAATGCATATCAGAAATGGATTATGCCAGCCCTCACTATTACAATGGATTTTTATATTGAGGTTATTCTCTAATAATGTATTCTATTACGTATGCAGGATCTAGTCTGATTTGTAACTCAATTTGATCTCAAAGGATAAAAAAAAATTTCTTCAAATATTCTAGAATATCATGTTCTTATGACAGGATAGGATTGAAGAGTTGCCGAATGTGGTTGGATGAATGGGGGAGAAGGTTTCATGTATCTAAGAAACATCTGATTGTAATTTTTTATTCAATTTTTTTTGTGTATTATAATGGGGCTTCCATATTGCCTGAGCTGTTTCTAACAGCATTATCTGACAGGCTTTACAGCAGGAACCATGGACATTGACAACTATAGACAGGACTTGTCCCATTCAGATGAATTTTAGACAGCACTGACCATTCTCTGTGGCCTTTCGGATGTCATTCTACAGGGAGGTGGGATGTTAATCAATGCTGTGAAGGGTGGACAATCCAATGTTATCTCTATTGGTATCACCTTTTACTGTTGTCCTGTCTGTGCTGTGAAGAAAGCATTACTGGAAAATGATCTGCAAGAAGACCTGATGACAACCATACTTACCTGATCCCGTTCTGTGCTCTGGTTCTCCAGCTATCTTCTTCCATATCTCCTTTCCGGGGCTGACATGGAGCATGGGTGGAGCTTTCTGACATCACCTTGCTGTTTGCTAGCAGCAGGACCCAGAAGAGAAGCAGCAGCGGTGACATCAGGAAGCTCCACCCATGTTCAGCCCCAGAATAGAATGAATGATCAACCTGACCGTTTCCGAAAATTAGTGAATAGAGAATCCTTTTGGATTTTCACGATGAACACTTTATGGCCGAGAGGGCTTAATGAAACAATTGAAAAAACATATTAAATAAAATAAATATATATATAAAATATACCTTTAAGGGGGATGTTTATTTGTTTGTTTATTTATTTATTCATTTATTATATGAGGATGATGTAACTAGTGATGTATTTATAGTTATGTATTGTAATTGGTAAATTTATTCACCACATCCCCCAAAAAGTTTTTATTTTTATTTTTCTTCTATGTAAATTTTCTTCTATGTAAATTTTATGCAAATATGTAATGATGTCACTACTGATCATGTGATCAGCTGTATATATTGCCGCACTTTTAGTTCTATGCATGTCTGAGGAAGAGGACGGAGCGTCCTTGAAACGTGTTACATGTCAAATTAAAAATTTCAAAAGAATTACAGAATACCTACCTTGGTTGTGGACAGCGCTAAAATATCCCTTCTATCTGTGCACCTAAAAAGTGCATAATCTTCTCCAGAATAGAAGGAAGGAAGATAGCGGGAGAATCGGAGCATGGAACTGGATTAGGTAAATATGGTTGCCATCAGTGTCACCTGCACTACCTGTCTCTACCGACAGGTTAGTGCAGGTGATACTGATGACAGATTTCTTTTATTTAAAAAATAAATAAATAAACATTTATTTTGTAAACCATTGTCTGTATGACTCAAAGATGGTGCCTATGCTAGAAGCTACAAGTTTAGAAAGAGCGCCATGCATTCCATCAGATGATAATTTTAAATGCTGAGGTGTTTACATATTTCTGCTTCTATTTAAAAATAATATGCTCCGAGATCTTCACTTTGCAAAAACATTTTCCTTCCTAATGAATAGCTCACCGTGATTTATGTTTATTTCACAGAGAAAGTCATTATTTTGTCTTTTCTTTCAGCCCAATTGCCCACAAATGATCTCTTACAGCATTAACCTAAAAAAACATTAATTCTCTGGTCTCAGAACTATTTATAAAAAGAGCTTTAAATACTACTGGAAGAATGCTTTTCATACAAGCTTTTAATTTTCTTCACATGTTGTTAATCTCTTTCATTAATGAAGCGTCATTTTTCATACAGTTACATAAACTTCATGGTATACAAGAAGCTATAAAAGCTAAAATTTCAGTAAATAGAATTTTTTTTAATTTTTTTTAATTAAATTGAGCTTTTCATCAAATAATGAATGCTACAATGTTGACCACAGGGCAGCAATTAGGGATCTGCCAGATATTGTATATTTATGTTTTTCACATGGACTGATATTACTGCAATGTCCAAAGCTTCTAAATCTTTTTCTACTGGGGTCTCACCAGTCAAACTATGGTGGTGCCTAGACCTTACATTTGGTTGTGGTAAATAGAGATGAGAGAACTTTTCAAAAATTGAATTTGGCCAATTCGCCGAATTTTCTGAAAAAGTTTGTTTTGATCCAAATTTTTTTGTGGCAAATCTATATTAAAAAAGGCTATTTCTAGCCTACATACAGCCTCTATAGGGGTATAGAACACTTTACTGTGTTCTAAAACGCATATGGAGTGTGCTGGGGTAGTGAAATAATACTGTTATTCAGAATAACATGCAGATTACCGTCATCGCTTTTAGAATCACTGCCGCACAGCAGCACAATGACAGAGCCTGGTGGTGGCATCAGTGTAAGGAGACCATATAGTGACTGAATGACACAGCGTGGAGGTGTTGGCAGCATGAGGAGACCTTATAGTGGCTGAATGGCACAGTGTGGAGGTGTTGGCAGCATGAGGACACTATATAGTGTCTGAATGACACAGCGTGGAGGTGTTTGCAGCATGAGGACACCATATAGTGGCTGAATGACACAGTGCGGACATGTTGGCAGCATGAGGACACCATATAGTGGCTGAATGACACAGCGTGGAGGTGTTGGCAGCATGAGGAGACCATATAGTGGCTGAATGGCACAGCGTGGAGGTGTTGGCAGCATGAGGACACCATATAGTGGCTGAATGACACAGTGTGGACATGTTGCCAGGATGAGGAGACAATATAGTGGCTGAATGACACAGCCCGTAGTCGCCAGCAGCATGAGTAGTCGCCCTGAACGGCCATTGTTTCCAAGACTTTTCGCCAAGGCAAACCATGTGAAGAACAGCATGACACTGCCGTGCCCTGCACACGTGGTATGCTGAAGGGCCACTGAGACTTGTCCGGGCAGTGGAGGCTTAAGACACAGTGGAGGATGTAGAGGCGGAGTAGCACACTGTCACAGGACCAACGGGCTGACAGAGTGTAGCAGGAAGCAGCATTGAGTACACACCAGGGCTTCAGAATCCCAAAGAAAAAACAACCATTTAAAAAAAATAATTTAGAATATTTAGGAAAGCGGGTGCTACCTATAAATTGCCTGAATGACACAGCCTGGAGTTGGCTGAGGCATGTGTACACAATCCCATCAAAAAAACACAACAATTCTAGAAATTTATGAAGAAGACTTTTGGATAGCGGGTGCTACCTATGTGAAAATTTGAAATTCCCAGACCCAGGCCCAGCAGCACCATCAGTAAACCGTATATTGCCTGAATGACACAGGCTGGAGTTGGCTGATGCATGAGTATGCACCAAAGCTTCACAATCCCTAATAAAAAAGGAAAACGTTTTTAACGAAAAATTTTAACGAAAATTTAGGACAGCGGGTGCTCTCGAATGACGCAGCCTGGAGTTGGCTGCAGTATGAGGAGACCATTGAAATGTCCGAATTTTTTTATTTGAAATTTAAATCAAAATTTGTGTCCCGGACCCCGCCGTGTGGGTACAAAGGATCTAATCTCACAAGCACCCACAGGGCTCATGTGGCCATAAGATGTAGGCGCAACGTCTCCATAGCCCTGACCGGCCATTTTTTTTTTGTACCTTTGTTCAAGAACAAGCACATATCCAAGAGTCCAGAAGACTCTATAATGCAGGATGGTGGACCGCCAAAAGACATTCTTCTCTAAAATAATTTTTTATGAAACAAAGAAGCAGATTTCATCCCTCTCCGTGTTTTTTTTTAAAATCACACGCAACAAGCGTTCAATGGTGTAATGGTTATTATTCTGGAAAATTCAAGCTTATTACTGTGTTAATTATCAGAAAATTAGAAAAAAACACTACCCAAGAGTGTTTAATAACCCCATACATTGCACCATAAATGTTGAAATTTAAATTAAGCATGTATGTATGTATTTCAAAAATCCTAAAATTAAAGGCCCAAGCCCAGAAGCATCATGAAGTCAAGTAGTTCCTGAAAGACACAGGAGCAGTCAGGAGTAGACATCAGCAGTACCCAAGAGGCTTTAATAACCCCTTACATTGCACGATCAATCGCGAGATAGAGCAATAACAGGTGTGTTATGCCCTCAGATGTCCGGGGCTGCACGCGCGCTACACTGAACGGACCAGCATGTGTCTATCTTTCACCGACAGGTGCAGGTAACCCGCTGAACCCTGTTCGCGATAGGGATCAGGGATTGCAATTATTTGCCAGGAAAGAAGAATCCCAACTAAGTGCGGGTCATAAGCTCGGGTTCATTTAGTCCCTGCCCTTTGTACACACCGCATTTCTCTACTACTGATTGGATGGTTTAGTGAGGTCCTCGGATCGGCCCCGGCGGGGTAGCAGAAGGCCCTGGCAGAGCGCCAAGAATTTAAAGATCATTGTTGAAATTTGCATTAAGCATGTATTAGCTACTGCTAAACTTCCAAAAATTAAAGGCTCAAGGCCAGAAGCTTCAGTGAGGCAAGTAGTTCCTGAAAGACATAGGATGAGTCAGGAGCAGGCATTCGCAGTACCCAAGAGGGTTTCATAACCCCTTACATTTAAAGATCAATGTTGACATTTGCATTAAGCATGTATTTAGCTACTGCTAAACTTCCAAAAATTAAAGGCCCAAGGCCTGAGGCTTCAGGGAGGCAAATACTTCCTGAAAGACACAGGATGAGCCAGGAGCAGGCAATCGCAGTGCCAAAGAGGGTTTCATAACAATAATTGATAACCCAAGAGGGTTTCATAACCAACCATAATTGGGAAATGTTGGTGTAGCAGCATGGTCAATCTACTCTGAGGCATCTGGCATTGGTGGCTGGAAATCCTGGCTGATCCATCCCTGATTCATCTTGACAAACGTCAGTCTCTCCACATTTTTAGAGGACAGACGAGTTCGCCTTGGGGTGACTATGGCCCCGGCCGCACTAAACACCCGCTCTGATGGCACACTACTGGCCGGGTAGGACAGCTTTTCCACAGCAAACTCTGCTAGTTGCGGCCATAAATCAAGTTTGGCTGCCCAGAAGTCCAGCGGATCTTCAATGGTTGTTGGCATGGTCATGTCAAAGTATGCCACCACCTGCTGGTTCAGGTCCTGCTCCATGTCTACCTGCTGCTGATAAGTTGCTTCACTATGCGGGTGAAGAAAGCTACTCATCAGCGACTGTAGACTCAGGCTTCTGCTGATTGAGCTGGTACTGCTCCTGCCACCCCTCCCCAGCAGCCATGGCAGTGGAAGGTGAGCACACAGGGCCCTCCGAGTCAGACCTGCGAGTGGATGGACCATGTGGCCGATAGGCATCGGCCAACTGACTACGTAGAATCTCTCTGTAGTAGGTCAGTTTGTCCTCCCTCTCAGTGGGTGTAAAAAAGGACCCCATTCTGGGACAGTAGCGAGGGTCTAATAAGGTGGAGATCCAGAAGTCCTCCCGCTGACGAATTTTGACAATTCGGGGGTCACTACGCAAGCAACTGAGCATGCATCGTGCCATTTGCGTCAGTGACTCGGAGGGACTACCTGCCTCCATCTCCAATGCATACTGCCACGGTGTGTCTGGGTCCTCTGTCTCGCCTTCCTCATAACCCTCCAGCTCCTCTGGCTGCTCCTGCTCCTCCTCTCCTGTCCGATGACTAGAAACACCGGCCATCTCATCCAACCTAAACTGTGCTCCGCTCTTCCCCTCATCATCCTCCTTCTCCAGTTCAGCCCCACAGGGCTTATGTAGCCTTGAGATGTAGGCGCAAAGTCTCCATTGCAGTGACCAGCCATGGTTTCAATCATTTGTTGTAGGAAATGTAGGAGTGGAATTACGTCGTTCATGGCTGAAGTGCATGCACAGTTTCCTTGCCATTGTCAGGATGTTTTGCAAATGGCGTGAAGACTTGAGGAAGTGCTTGACAACCAGATTCAACATGTGTGCCATGCAGGGCGCATGTTTCACACTTCCATGTCACAGCGCGGACACAATGTTCTTCCCGTTGTTGGTCACCATGGTTCCCATTTCCAGATTTCGTGGAGTAAGCTATACTCGGATTTCTTTATGAATGAACTTTAGCAGTTCCTCCCCTGTGTGACTCCGTTTGCCAAGGCAAACCATGTGAAGAACAGCTTGACACTTCCATGCCCTACACACATGGTACGATGAAGGGCCACCGAGATTTGGACGTGCAGTGGAGGCCGAGGACACGGTAGAGGATGAGGAGACGGCATCACACTGTAATAGGACCAACTGCCTGAGAGCGAGAGCGTGGAGGAGGAAGCGGTGTGACCTGCCCAAGTTGCCGTTGTGGCTGTGCAGGAACCACATTTACCCAGTGGGCCGTAAAAGACAAGTATTGTCCCTGCCTGTAGTTACAGCTCCACACGTCGGCGCTTCCGTGCACTTTTGAACACACCGACAGGCTCAAGGACTAGCCCACCTTCTCTTGTACAAATGTATGCAGGGCTGGTACTGCCTTCTACACAAAGAAATGATGGCTTGGGACTCCCCACCTTGCCTCGGCACAAGCCATCAATTCTCTGAAAGGTGCAGAGTCCACCACTTGAAAAGGGAGGGACTGCAACACCAGCAACTTGGACAGGAGCACATTCAACTTCTGTGCCGTTGGATGAGTGGACGCATACTGTTGTCTCTTGGACATGGCTTCGCCGTTGGATTGTTGGCGGAATGGCTGAGTAAAAGCGGGAGAAGCAGGAGCATCTGGAGCGAAAGAAGGAGGGTTTGACACACAGCTCCCTTTGGCTGAGGTGGTGGAGCCTTGGCTGGATGAAGGAGGGACCGGATGGCCACTAGGTGATGCAGCAGGCTGGACCACTACATCGGGGCCATGGTTCTCCCAGGCCGCTTTATGGTGGTGAAGCATGTGTTGACGCAGGGCTGCGGTGCCGACATTGGGACCCTGGCCACGCTTCACCTTCTGCCGACAGATCTTGCATGTGGCTACGTGGACCTCCTCCGGATGCCTCATGAAAAACTTCCATACCGCCGAGTAGCTGATTTTCCCACCTGCAGTCCGCACTAATTGACTGCTACTGGCGCCGTCTCCAGGAACCCCTGTTCCACTACCTCCCGGAAAGGTAGGCTCCGCAAAGCAGGTGGTCTCCCCCGGGCACGTTTGGCTCCTGAATTTCCACTCCTGCCACCACGCTGACTGCCAACCGCGCTACCGCCTTGCTGCCTCAAGGGCAACCTGCAACTCTCTTCTCCTGATGATGATGAAGCCCCTTCTGCACACGGCTCCCAATTGCGATCGGCTTCATCATCATCAACAGGTGAGTGCACATCACTGATGTCCTCCTCAGGTTCCCCAACAGTGTCTGCTTCAGGACCCTGAACACTTGCAACACCACCTCCCACGTCACTCTCCGCATCACTACTTGGCCGCCTAGCGGAGCAAGCATCGCATGTCTCCTCCCCTACTTGGCTGGCCAGTAGCTGCTGACTATCCTCTATTAGATCGTCCTCAGTAAATAGTGGAGCTGAATCCACAGCAAAAGATACTTCTTTAGGAGAGGGAACAGCATAGGACAAAGGCAATGGGAGGACAGGGACTGCTCCCGGGCTATGCCAACTGAGGGTTGTATCTGAGGAACCCACCGACTGTTGACTGGGGTGTCAGATGTCACTTGTGATGATGTGGATTACCGTGTTAACCAATCGACGACGGCAGATGAGTTGCGGGTTGAGACAAGACCGCTGGCTGATAACGGGAGCTCAGGCCTCTCGCTGTGACTCCTGCTGCCACTCACCCCAAGTCTGCTGCCAACTCTGCCTGAAGTATTTAGGCCTCTGCCACTCCTCTGTGCACATCCTGGCACTTCTCCGCCTGACATACTTAGTGCGTTTATGAGGGTATTACAATACGCTACACTGCTCTTTAAACAGTATTTGTCTAGAACAGCAGCAGGTGATTACTTATGGCTGTCCTTTCACAGCATGTAGGCCCTTTACAGATTAACAGGTACAAGATGGTACACTACTTGGATGTACGTATGCGGTATGCACTGATGAGGGCAGTAATATGCGCCACTATACGCAGAAAAAACTCTGTATTTATTTAAAAACACCATTGTTTGGACTTTGACAGTATGGAGCACCTTGACAGATTAACAGGTACTAAATGGTACAATACTTGGATGTACCTATGCAGTATGCACTGATGAGGGCAATAAAATGCGCAACTATACGCAGAATAAATAAGTATTTTTTAAAAACACCAGCAGGTGATTACTTTGCCAGGAGTCAGGACTTTCCCTGTATCTAGACTTGTTACAGATACAAAATAGTAGACTGCTTTGATGTAGGCATGTGTTATGCACGTATGAGGGCTGTTACGCCGAGTGCTCCGGGTCTCTGTTCCTCCCCGGAGCGCTCGCGGCCTTCTCCTTCATGCAGCGCCCCGGTCAGACCCTAGAGCGCTGCTCTAGCATCACCGGCGGGGATGCCATCCGCGTGGCGGGACGTGCCCGCCGGCGGGTCGCATCCCAATCCCCTCACCTGCCCTGTCCTCCTTCTGTCCCGTCCCGGCGTGCGCGGCCCCGATCTCTAGGGCGCGCGCGCAGGCTCTCTGAAATTTAAAGGGCCAGTGCACCACTAATTGTGGTGTAATCACTCCCTACACATAAAAACCCACTCC
The DNA here is from genome assembly GCF_029499605.1 of Hyla sarda. Classification (NCBI taxonomy): domain Eukaryota; kingdom Metazoa; phylum Chordata; class Amphibia; order Anura; family Hylidae; genus Hyla; species Hyla sarda. The sequence goes on from NC_079190.1 coordinate 439,615,813, forward strand.
CCCTTCCTGTCCTTGCCGGATCTTGTTGCCCTAGTGCCCTGAGAAAGCGTTTTGTGTGTATCCCTAACCTGTGTATCCAGACCCTTTGCCGTTGCCCCTGACTACGAACCTTTGCCGCCTGCCTTGACCTCTTGCTACGTCCGACCTTGCCTTCACCTTGTCCTTGTGTACTACGCCTATCTCAGCTGTCAGTGAGGTAGAGTCACTATTAGGGGATACGACCTGGGAGTTACCGCCGCAGCAAGTCCATCCCGCCTTCTTAGAACTGGTCCTCTCGTACGGCCCACGCCATCGCCTCACTGACACAGAGGATCCACTACCCGTATCCTACCCGCAGACCGGTCCGGTTCCTGACAAGGGAAGACAAATGCACTACAGTCCGCTGAAAAAGAACATATTTGTGAACAGCAGCAGGACCCAATAGTGCAGCACCACAATTAAAAAAATACAGGGATTAAACCCTAAATTGCACTCTGTCACACAATTCTGAGCAGCAGATGATTTCTGGAGCAAACAAAAATACTGAATTGCGCTGAAAAATGGGGTGGTAAGATGGTTGATAAAGTTCAGGCAGCTTGTTGATCTGTATGAGGCAGCTAACAGCTATCTGCCCCTCTCTGCTGCAATGCTCAATAACGTGTATAGGAGGTTTAGCTATCAATGATCCGTCTCAGTGTGAACAGCTAAGCACTCTGCACTCCTGTCTTTCCCCAATGCTGATGTGACTAGCAGTTGCAGTGTAATGCTGTGGTATAAGCTAGTGAGACACACGCAGTCCCGTTCTCTCTATCTCTGAGTGCATAGACGAAATGAAGAGAGGAAAGATGGCTGCCGATTATATAGGGCTTTGACATCACAGGGGTCAATGAATGCTGATAGGCTGCATCTGACAGGGGATTCAGGGTCATCCCGCCTACCTTCGTTCCTGCCGCTGTTTCCCGCCCTCCCATAATCCCCTGCCCCATGTACTCACATGTGGATCCGCCATTTTAGGTCTCCAATAGCCTGGAACGCTGTAAAATGAAGTTTAATGAAGCGATATTCGCATTCGTTGTGAATCAAATTTTTCATGAAATCCGTAACAAATTCAGGTTCGTCAACTTCGATTCGCTCATCTCTAAATATAATTCCTAAGTAATCCAAATTCTCCCCTTCTGACAGAATTTTCACCCCCATTTCTCCCCTAACATTGCCCGGAATCAGTGGCATTAAGGACGATTTACTACAATTGATTTTAAGACCGGAGACCTATCCTAAATTCCTCCACAACTTTGATTGCTTCTGGGACCCCCTCAAATACATTATCTAGGAACAAAAGAATATCATCTGCATACATAAGAAATAACGCAAATAGCATTGGCGAAAGTGGGAAACCTTGTCTTGTACCTCTTCCAATCGACAGTTGTGGTGATAGAGACCCATTAAATGCCACCCTGGCCCTAGGATTCTTATATAGTTATTTAATCCACTCTACAATCTCAATCCCAAACTTTTTAAGAACTCTCCAAAGGAACCTTCACCCTGTCAAACGCCTTCATTGCGTCGAGTGACAGGGCGGAGCGGAAGGGACCCGAGCCCAACTGGATATTGACCATTGATCTTAACAAATTATTGTGAATTGAGCGCCCTATCCCCTGCCGATTCCTCTGTACTATATAGCTGTCGATAATATAATTGGGCTATCTTCTGTAACTCCTCCTGTGATGTCTGCATAACTCCATTACTATCCCATAGGGCTAGGATTTCACTACTTTCCCTCTGAGCTCTGACCAAATTTGCCAATAATTTCCCTGGGCCGGCCCCTTACACAAAATCTTTCTGACCTGAAAAAAAAAAAACTTTTGTTGGGCTTTTCCTAAATAGTATAGTTTATCTTGTGCTAATTCTAACAGCTTGAAATTTTTTTCCGAGCACACTTCTTCATATCTTTCTTTTGCAGATTTAACCTTCTCTTTCAGGTCAGGTTCCATCTTTTTAAATTCCCTTTTTTTACTTTGTATTTCCCTATACAGAATCCCCCGTAATACTGCCTTAATAGTTCCCCACACCATTGGGTATGCTGCCAAGTTTTTATTAATTTCCCATATTTTCCATATCTCTTTCACAATTTCTTCCTTCCTTCCTAAAAAAATTAAGCCAATGCGGATTCAAACAAAAAACCCTCTCCCTCTCTTTTCCCCTGGCCCCAAATGTCAATTCCATCACTACTGGAGAATGGTCTGAAATAGTCCTTTCTTCATACCTAATACATTGAATAAACCGCAACCCCCTGTCATTTGAGAGAGCTATGTCAATACGTGATGCTACTTTATGGGAGGCTGAAAAACATGAAAACACCCTCCTATCAGGATTCATAATACGCCACGGGTCTCTCCAACTCATTTCTACACATAACTTATAAAGGGGGGTTCCCGACTCTCTACCCATCCCAGTTGAAGATCTATCCAGAGCGGTATTCAATACACAATTATAGTCCCCTAACAAATATAAGGGAAGATGTTCTTTCCCTCCAATAAAATCTATTAACTCCAGAAGATGACGATTAGAAAATGGGGAGAGACATAGAAAAAGGCCATTACTCTTACCCAATCGTAAAATTTAGCATGTAAAAAAACATACTTTCCTCATTCATCAATTTTCCTACCAAAAATTTTCAACTGAATGGCCTTATGTATATAGACTGAATCCCCCGCTGAATAACTAGATGCCGAGGAGTGGAGCTCCAATTGTGCCCATCTCCTAGCAATCTTCCCTTCGGTTTCCTTAGTAACATGAGATTCAACCAGACATACTATTGCTGGTCAAATATTTTGTACACTATCAAATATGGCCACTCTCTTGTGTTGCTCCCCCATTCCCCTCACATTCCAAAAAAAACACCTTTAATTTATCGGACATTATCCTCGACATCTAAGAAATAAAAAAAAATAAAAAAAACAAGCCCCCTTCTGACAGTCCCACCCCTCCTCCCCCCCTTCCTTCTCATGTTCTCATGACCTGCTAACATTAGCTGGTCTCTCTCCAACGTCACCTGACCCCTCCCCTCCTCCCCTCTACTCACAAAAATAATAACAATAACTAATCATTTTATCCCTTACTGGTCCATCCAATTCCCTACTTCAGTGCAATCTGTAAAAAAGTAAACCTTTTCTTTGTACACCACACGTAACCTAGCAGGAAATAACAGAGAGAACTGCACTTTCGCTGCCACCAACCTTCTTTTTATCTCTCTGAAAGAGGCCCTTTTGATTTGGGTAACCCTGGCATAGTCTGGATATATTGAGACCTTCACCCCACTATAAAAAAGCTGGCCCTTCTCACGTGCCCTTCGGATTATAATGTCCCGATCGTTAGAACAGAAGAGCTTTGCTATTATAGTCCTAGGGGGGCGGGGACCCAGGATCAGGCCTCCTAGCCGGGACTCGATGTACACGCTCCAGACCAAACATAGGGGACAAATCCTGCTGGCCCACTAATTCCTGTAACCATGTGAGACAAAAAGATCTATTGTCCCCACCTTCTGCGTCTTGTGGGAATGCCACCATCCTGATTATAGATCTTCTTGATCTATCCTCTAGATCAGAAACCTTCATTTTCCACTCCCCCCACCTCTTCCCTTAAGGATTTAGAGTCTTCTGTGAGAGCAAAAACTTATTTTTCAACTATTGGAAGTGCCTTCTCCATTGCTTTAGTACGATCTCTGATTTTATTGGTTTCATCCTTTATTATGGAGAGGTCAGTGACAAGAAACCCAACCTGGGTATGAAGGTCCGCCAGAGAGTGATTACACCTCTGAACTTCTTCCAGGATCCTCTCAATTTTAGATTTATTAACTCCTGATGCCTCCTCCTCCCCATCATCAGATATATCTTGTAATACGGTATAGCGAGAGCCTGTGTTCTCTAATCCAGCCTTAGGAGGGGGAAGATTTATTATCTATCGGGAAACGTCATGGTGTAGTGGCGGCTGTGTGCAGACTCCTCCTCCCCATGTGTCCTGGTCCAGGAAGGTTCGGGCTCTCCTCGAGCCGAAGAGAGTTGCGGCCGGCGGGTGACGGCGTCCTGGAAGAACGGAGCCGCTGCTGAGCTCTGAGTTGACAATGAGTATGAGCCCTGGGGCGACGCTGAGACTGTGTCCTGGGGGAGTGATGCCGCCCCTCCAGGCGATGTGGATGGCCCTGGGACCTGGCCATGCGGGATCGGCAATGAATTGGGGGGTCCCGGGAGGGGGGTCTCTGCTTGGGCTCCCCCTACGATCGTTTTCCCCTCCCTCCTACTTCCCTCCGTCCTTCTTCCCTCCCTCCTTCTTCCCTCCCTCCTGCACCTATATCTTGTGCAGTGAACCGTAGTCTCACGAGGTCTGTATCAGCTGACTCGCGATCAAGTGTCCGTAAGTTTAGTCTCGGATGCAGAGTCGAATCCATGGTTGCCTGCTGCCCTATGCACCTTTGGAGGACAAATGTGAGTGACTTCTATGGATTGTTGGTGGCTGGCTATCCCTTGATCTGTGTTTTGGGGAAATTATTACTGAATGGTTGGGCGGTGTGTCCTCTTCCTGTCCCCCCTCTGTGCCCACTGCTGGTGTATTGGGCGGTGGGTCCAGGGGGCAGGGAAGGAGGAGAATAAGGGGAATTAAAAATATTTTCAGGCCTAACTGATGGAAAAACTACATTTATTAGCGAATATGCTTTGGACTTATGCATGCAAGGGGTTAACACTTTGTGGGGAAGCTTTGAACTTAATAATGTTCGCTTGGCAAAAGTTATGCTGACGCAGTTCTCTCTGCTGCGCCTGGAGGATCAGCTTGACACGTATGATGAGCGGGCAGATCGATTTGAAAAGCTGCCTCTTTACTTCATGACTTTCCATCGAGAGCAGAATATAAAGTCTGTGATTGACATGATGCAGCATGCAGTATATATGTATGACATTAACCATGTTATTATTGATTGTATGCCGGTCGGCCCTGGCCCTTTTGAGAGGTTGGTGGGGGGGGGGGGGACTCTGGAGGGGTACCTATGGACAATAATGACTAATGATGCTTCTGGGAGTCCCAATAAGTGGAACCATTGAGGATATCATACTCCCCCACTTCCTATAACAGACTTTGAGCACCTCTAAGAGACTGCTGCCGGAAGGATCAGGTTTCCTGTAAACATCTCAGGAGATCAAGGAGGTATGTCGGGGGAGGACGGAGTTGAGGTAAGACACCCATGAGAATATTGTGTCAACTTAGCCCTCTTTTCTTCTCTGTTGCACCCTTATACCATCAGGACACTAGTAATACATACTTAGTGGGGTTGAAGGAGAGATCATGCCTCCCAAGCCTAATGTTAGAAGATCTGTATCTCCTAAAGGGGTTATTGGTGTTGGCAAGATGGATAAATTTGTGAAGGCTTCACCAGGGTGGACTAAAACGAAAAGAAACAGTTCAATCTTGATTGTCAGGCTTCACTGGGAGGGTGGGGGGGGGAGGCTTATGATTTCTGTCAGGTCAGCTAGTATTGAGCAAAATAACTATGCAGATGTAAAATATGACATTTTTTACCAATTAAAATATATATACGATCATATTTATTAAATCCATTACATGATCAGTTTCCTTATATAAATGGACAGTATGGAAATTTTTCAAGTGATCTTTTATACCTAGACGAGTAATCATGAAAAGGGGGCATCCTCACCATCATCACAGACATTCTTTACTATAAGATGTATATACTGTAGAAGATTAGACAATCACTTTATAGGTGCTGCACTTTCCACTAAATCACAAAGACGATATCAATCATTGGTGTCTTTAGTAAAGCGACTAATAACGCGTTTTGATTTTGCACTCTTCATCAGAGTGGTATATGGAAACTAACCTGTGTAACATTTGGAATTATTAGGGTATTGACACATTTAAGTAAGGCTTGAGACGCGCCTGTTCTGTGTGAAGCAAGAACATGTTAAGCTACCAGATATTATATGTAAAGTTTTGGCTCAGTTAAATACAATTCAACACAGTGGGATCATGCACTAAAAAATACATTTCCACTTAGCCTTGTAGATAAGCAAAAAACTTATTTAAAATGTATATACATATAAATATAAAATATAATAACCATAATAACCTGTTTGATCTAGCACAAAGTGCAAGTGCATTGGCTTCTAAAATATGAAACGGAATAACACATTTATCGCCCTAATGTCTGACTGTGTATATACCAAATGTTTGTTCAGTTTGCATATACCAATTTGATGAAAAGTGCAAACCCTAAACATGTTGCCTAAATAGACATACCAACAATTGACATCATCGTCTTTGGAATTTTATGGGATATGCAAGGTCTATAAAGAGACTTTGTTATCTTCTATATATATGTTCCAGTGGGGACCAGTGTTATCCAGTATTTGCTCCCCTACGACAAAGCATATTTCCCCATTTTTGCGGGTAAAATGAGTACTGAAATTTTGCAGCATAACAGAAAACTATGGCTTAGCTGGTCTTCAGGGAACAACTATTCTTCCAGACTCCCTATACACAGACATGCTCAACTTGACCAAGAGTGCATGTGTTTCCAGTAGGACCGGGGAATAAACTGCTGGCAGACACATCTGGTGGTGGCGGCTTATTTCCCCTAAAACCGACAAAATCCTGCATGTTTTCTTTTGTCGGAAAAAAATCATAACCTGTTGAATTTAGCTGAGATTATTTTAGTGTGTATTAAACCCTTCAGTGTAACTAATAAAGATTAGTCTATCAATACCAATGGAAAGGTTTTAAGGCAGCACGCTTATTATGGTTATTATGTAGGGAAAACATAATTACCTGTACATTTTGTGATCCCGGTATATGTCAGCTTCACCCCAAAAAAGATTCATTCTGGTAGTCAAAAAAATGTTTATTAGGTGCTGAGTACTACAAGTAGGCATTTGTGTCAATAGACTGCTTCACTCAATTGTTTCACATTACAAGTGGATTTTGTACATAACAGATCATCGATAAAACAAAAATATCAAATTCATTGCATTCAACAAAATACACATAGTTGGACTCCTGCAGCATGCATGCAGGTCATACAGTAAACAGGCCGGTCATGTGAGTAAAATATTGCTGTTCTTATACTTGCTGTACAATGAGCCAATTGTACAAACTCACAAAAATGAACAACAAGGTGAATAATTCATTGAGAGACAATTTGGAAAGAAAACCTCAATAGGATTTGGTGACAATGGTAACACATGAAGAACTGAAGGAATTAGTGTCATCATGTTAATCATACGTTTGTTATGTAGTTTTGTGCCTTCATTCTGTCTTTCCAGCATTCTACAGTGTCCGAGAGGTGTGGTTAGGGGTCCGCTGTGTCCCTGGGATGCAATGCCTCTCTCCTGTTATGTCACAGCCACTCCTCCATTTGATTGATACACAGGGGCTCTGTGGGTGTGGGTTGCCCATGCACTATAGGTGTCACGATGCCGGCTGGCAGGTAGTGGATCCTCTGTGCCAAAGAGGGATTGGCGTGGACCGTGCTAGTGGATCGGTTCTAAGTCACTACTGGTTTTCACCAGAGCCCGCCGCAAAGCGGGATGGTCTTGCTGCGGCGGTAGTGACCAGGTCGTATCCACTAGCAACGGCTCAACCTCTCTGGCTGCTGAAGATAGGCGCGGTACAAGGGAGTAGACAGAAGCAAGGTCGGACGTAGCAGAAGGTCGGGGCAGGCAGCAAGGATCGTAGTCAGGGGCAACGGCAGGAGGTCTGGAACACAGGCTAGGAACATACAAGGAACGCTTTCACTGGCACAATGGCAACAAGATCCGGCAGGGAAGTGCAGGGGAAGTGAGGTGATATAGGGAAGTGCACAGGTGAAGACACTAATTGGAATCACTGCGCCAATCAGCGGCGCAGTGGCCCTTTAAATCGCAAAGACCCGGCGCGCGCGCGCCCTAGGGAGCGGGGCCGCGCGCGCCGGGACAGGACCGAGGGAGAGCGAGTCAGGTACGGGAGCCGGGGTGCGCATCGCGAGCGGGCGCTACCCGCATCGTGAATCGCATCCCGGCTGGCAGCAGAATCGCAGCGCCCCGGGTCAGTGGATCTGACCGGAGCGCTGCAGCGGAGAGAGTGTAGCGAGCGCTCCGGGGAGGAGCGGGGACCCGGAGCGCTCGGCGTAACAGTACCCCCCCCCTTGAGTCTCCCCCTCTTTTTAGGGCCTGAGAACCTGAGGAGCAGACTTTTATCTAGGATGTTGTCCTCAGGTTCCCAGGATCTCTCTTCAGGACCACAACCCTCCCAGTCCACTAAAAAAAAAGTTTTCCCTCTGACCTTTTTAGAGGCCAAGATCTCTTTGACAGAGAAGATGTCCGAGGAGCCGGAAACAGGAGTGGGAGGAACAGATTTGGGAGAAAAACGGTTGAGGATGAGTGGTTTAAGAAGAGAGACGTGAAAGGCATTAGGGATACGAAGAGAAGGAGGAAGAAGAAGTTTGTAAGAGACAGGATTAATTTGACACAAAATTTTGAAAGGACCAAGATAGCGTGGTCCCAACTTGTAGCTAGGGACACGGAAGCGGACATATTTAGCGGAGAGCCATACCTTGTCTCCAGGGGAAAAAACGGGAGGAGCTCTTCTTTTCTTATCCGCGAACCTCTTCATGCGTGAAGAAGCCTGTAAGAGAGAATTTTGGGTCTCTCTCCATATAATGGAAAGGTCACGAGAAATTTCATCCACAGCGGGCAGACCAGAGGGCAAGGGGGTAGGGAGGGGGGGAAGAGGGTGACGGCCGTACACCACGAAAAATGGGGATTTGGAGGAAGATTCAGAGACTCTGAAGTTATACGAGAATTCGGCCCATGGAAGGAGATCTGCCCAGTCATCCTGGCGGGAGGAAACAAAATGTCGCAAATAATCACCCAAGACTTGGTTAATTCTTTCTACTTGTCCATTGGACTGGGGATGATATGCAGAAGAAAAATGTAATTTAATCTTGAGTTGTTTACAGAGAGCCCTCCAGAATTTAGACACAAATTGGACGCCTCTATCCGAGACGATCTGCGTAGGCAACCCGTGAAGACGAAAAATGTGTACAAAAAATTGTTTAGCCAACTGAGGCGCTGAAGGAAGACCAGGAAGAGGGATGAAATGTGCCATTTTGGAGAATCGATCAACTACCACCCAAATAACAGTGTTGCCACGGGAAGGGGGTAAATCAGTAATAAAATCCATACCAATCAGAGACCAAGGCTGTTCGGGGACAGGCAGGGGATGAAGAAAACCAGCGGGCTTCTGGCGAGGAGTCTTATCCCGGGCACAGATAGTGCAGGCTCGCACAAAGTCCACAACATCCGTCTCCAGAGTCGGCCACCAATAGAAGCGGGAGATGAGTTGCACAGATTTCTTGATGCCCCCATGACCAGCGAGATGGGAGGAGTGACCCCATTTGAGGATTCCGAGGCGTTGGCGTGGAGAAACAAAGGTCTTTCCTGGAGGAGTTTGCCTGATGGAGGCTGGAGAAGTGGAGATCAGGCAGTCAGGTGGAATGATGTGTTGCGGAGGGAGTTCAACTTCTGAGGCATCCGAGGAACGAGAGAGAGCATCGGCCCTAATGTTCTTATCGGCAGGACGAAAGTGAATCTCAAAATTAAATCGGGCAAAGAACAGAGACCACCGGGCCTGGCGAGGATTCAGCCGTTGGGCAGACTGGAGGTAGGAGAGGTTCTTGTGGTCGGTGTAAATAATAACTGGAAATCTTGATCCCTCCAGCAGATGCCTCCATTCCTCAAGTGCTAATTTAATGGCTAGAAGCTCTCGATCCCCGATGGAGTAGTTCCTCTCCGCCGGAGAGAAGGTCCTAGAAAAAAAACCACAAGTGACAGCATGCCCGGAAGAATTTTTTTGTAAAAGAACAGCTCCAGCTCCCACTGAGGAGGCATCAACCTCCAATAGGAAGGGTTTGGAAGGGTCAGGTCTGGAGAGCACGGGAGCCGAAGAAAAGGCAGACTTGAGTCGTTTAAAGGCGTCTTCCGCTTGAGGAGGCCACGACTTGGGATCGGCATTTTTTTTGGTTAAAGCCACGATAGGAGCCACAACGGTAGAAAAATGTGGAATAAATTGCCTGTAATAATTGGCGAACCCCAAAAAGCGTTGGATAGCACGGAGTCCGGAGGGGCGTGGCCAATCTAAGACGGCAGAGAGTTTGTCTGGATCCATTTGTAGTCCCTGGCCAGAGACCAAATATCCTAGAAAAGGAAGAGATTGGCATTCAAACAGACATTTCTCAATTTTGGCATAGAGTTGATTGTCACGAAGTCTCTGAAGAACCATACGGACATGCTGGCGGTGTTCTTCTAGATTGGCAGAAAAAATTAGGATATCGTCCAGATATACAACAACACAGGAGTATAACAGATCACGAAAAATTTCATTGACAAAGTCTTGGAAGACAGCAGGGGCGTTGCACAGGCCAAAGGGCATGACCAGATACTCAAAGTGTCCATCTCTGGTGTTAAACGCCGTTTTCCACTCATCCCCCTCTCTGATGCGGATGAGGTTATAGGCGCCTCTTAAGTCCAATTTAGTAAAGATGTGGGCACCTTGGAGGCGATCAAAGAGTTCAGAGATGAGGGGTAGGGGGTAGCGGTTCTTAACCGTGATTTTATTAAGACCGCGGTAGTCAATGCAAGGACGTAGGGAGCCATCTTTTTTGGACACAAAGAAAAATCCAGCTCCGGCAGGAGAGGAGGATTTACGGATAAAGCCCTTTTTTAAATTTTCCTGGACATACTCAGACATGGCAAGAGTCTCTGGGGCAGAGAGAGGATAAATTCTGCCCCGGGGTGGAGTAGTACCCGGGAGGAGGTCGATAGGGCAATCATAAGGCCTGTGAGGAGGTAGAGTCTCAGCTTGTTTTTTGCAGAAAACATCCGCGAAGTCCATATAGGCCTTAGGGAGACCGGTTACTGAGGGAACCACAGAGTCACGGCAAGGGTTACTGGGAACCGGTCTTAGACAGTCCTTGGAACAAGAGGGCCCCCAACTCTTGATCTCCCCAGTGGACCAATCCAGGGTTGGGGAATGAAGTTGAAGCCAGGGAAGTCCAAGGAGAATTTCCGAGGTGCAATTGGGGAGGACCAAAAGTTCAATCCTCTCGTGATGAGATCCGATGCTCATTAGAAGGGGCTCCGTGCGGAAGCGTATGGTACAGTCCAATCTTTCATTGTTTACACAATTGATGTAAAGGGGTCTGGCGAGACTGGTCACTGGGATGTTGAACCTGTTGACGAGAGAGGCCAAAATAAAATTTCCTGCAGATCCAGAGTCCAAGAAGGCCACGGTAGAGAAGGAGAAGGCAGAGGCAGACATCCGCACAGGCACAGTAAGACGTGGAGAAGCAGAGTAGACATCAAGGACTGTCTCTCCTTTGTGCGGAGTCAGCGGACGTCTTTCCAGGCGGGGAGGACGGATAGGACAATCCCTCAGGAAGTGTTCGGTACTAGCACAGTACAGGCAGAGGTTCTCCATGCGGCGTCGTGTCCTCTCTTGAGGTGTCAGGCGAGACCGGTCGACCTGCATAGCCTCCACGGCGGGAGGCACAGGAACAGATTGCAGGGGACCAGAGGAGAGAGGAGCCGAGGAGAAGAAACGCCTCGTGCGAACAGAGTCCATATCTTGGCGGAGCTCCTGACGCCTTTCGGAAAAACGCATGTCAATGCGAGTGGCTAGGTGAATAAGTTCATGTAGATTAGCAGGAATTTCTCGTGCGGCCAGAACATCTTTAATGTTGCTGGATAGGCCTTTTTTAAAGGTCGCGCAGAGGGCCTCATTATTCCAGGACAATTCTGAAGCAAGAGTACGGAATTGTACGGCATACTCGCCAACGGAAGAATTACCCTGGACCAGGTTCAACAGGGCAGTCTCAGCAGAAGAGGCTCGGGCAGGTTCCTCAAAGACACTTCGGACTTCCGAGAAGAAGGAGTGTACAGAGGCAGTGACAGGATCATTGCGGTCCCAGAGCGGTGTGGCCCATGACAGGGCTTTTCCGGACAGAAGGCTGACTACGAAAGCCACCTTAGACCTTTCAGTGGGAAACAGGTCCGACATCATCTCCAGATGCAGGGAACATTGGGAAAGAAAGCCACGGCAAAACTTAGAGTCCCCATCAAATTTATCCGGCAAGGATAGGCGTAGCCCAGGAGCGGCCACTCGCTGCGGAGGAGGTGCAGGAGCTGGCGGAGGAGATGACTGCTGAAGCTGTGGTAGTAACTGTTGTAGCATAACGGTCAGTTGAGACAGCTGTTGGCCTTGTTGCGCTATCTGTTGTGACTGCTGGGCGACCACCGTGGTGAGGTCAGCGACAACTGGCAGAGGAACTTCAGCGGGATCCATGGCCGGATCTACTGTCACGATGCCGGCTGGCAGGTAGTGGATCCTCTGTGCCAAAGAGGGATTGGCGTGGACCGTGCTAGTGGATCGGTTCTAAGTCACTACTGGTTTTCACCAGAGCCCGCCGCAAAGCGGGATGGTCTTGCTGCGGCGGTAGTGACCAGGTCGTATCCACTAGCAACGGCTCAACCTCTCTGGCTGCTGAAGATAGGCGCGGTACAAGGGAGTAGACAGAAGCAAGGTCGGACGTAGCAGAAGGTCGGGGCAGGCAGCAAGGATCGTAGTCAGGGGCAACGGCAGGAGGTCTGGAACACAGGCTAGGAACATACAAGGAACGCTTTCACTGGCACAATGGCAACAAGATCCGGCAGGGAAGTGCAGGGGAAGTGAGGTGATATAGGGAAGTGCACAGGTGAAGACACTAATTGGAATCACTGCGCCAATCAGCGGCGCAGTGGCCCTTTAAATCGCAAAGACCCGGCGCGCGCGCGCCCTAGGGAGCGGGGCCGCGCGCGCCGGGACAGGACCGAGGGAGAGCGAGTCAGGTACGGGAGCCGGGGTGCGCATCGCGAGCGGGCGCTACCCGCATCGTGAATCGCATCCCGGCTGGCAGCAGAATCGCAGCGCCCCGGGTCAGTGGATCTGACCGGAGCGCTGCAGCGGAGAGAGTGTAGCGAGCGCTCCGGGGAGGAGCGGGGACCCGGAGCGCTCGGCGTAACAATAGGTTTATAGGGGTACTTCCGTTGAAAACTTTTTATTTATTTTTTTAATCAACTGGTGCCAGAAAGTTAAACAGATTTGTAAATTACCTCTATTAAAATTTTTTAATCCTTCCAGTACTTATTAGCTGCTGAATACTACAGAGATAATTATTTTCTTTTTGGAACATAGAGCTCTCTGCTGACATCACGAGCACAGTGCTGTCTGCTGACATCTCTGTCCATTTTAAGAACTGTCCAGAGTAGCATAAAATCCCCATAGCAAACATATGCTGCTCTGGACAGTTCCTAAAATGGACAGAGATGTTAGCAGAGAGCACTGTGGTCATGATGTCAGCAGAGAGCACTGGGTTCCAAAAAGAAAATAATTTCCTCTGTAGTATTCAGCAGCTAATAAGCACTGGAAGGATTAAGATTTTTTTTTTATAGAAATAATTTACAAATCTGTTTAACTTTCTGGCACCAGTTGATTAAAAAAAAAGTTTCTGTCGGAGTACCCCTTTAATAGGGTTTTATAGTGTTAAATTAAGTGACAGAAGCACTAAAACCTCAGAGGAAAAAAAGTCCTAGATGTCTTACTTTTCCTAGGAATGTCTCTGATATTAGAGGAAAGATAGGACACCATAGTTTATCTTTCCATGTCTCTTTGAATTATATTTACTAACAGGTCAACTCTATGTAAATGCATTTACCATTTTTATTTACTATTATTATAATGTTAAATGTAAAACTGTATTGTTCTTGAATACATATTAAAGACTCACACATAGAGATTTCCACTAACTTACATTATATTTGCCTTTTATAATAAAAGAAGCTTGTCAGATTGGTGAATTCCTTGCCAAGCTCCTTGATGAGAGGTCTCATGAGGACAACACATCTCCTGCCCTGTTAGGGCATCAGGATGTCATAAAGTAATGTCCCCCACCCAAATCCCTCTATAAACCAGAGCAGTAAGCTGTACTCAGGCCAACCACTGTATCAAATGGTTGGCTATTTATTCAAATGACCACTATGTAACACTGTTTGTCAATGGGGAACAGGAGCTGGGCGTGTTGGCCCAACTGATAGACACGACAGCTTCTGTTAAGTTACTTCACCTTCAAAACTGTATGTAGGAGCAAATATGTCTTATAGGCAAACACAGATAAAGTTGATCGAAACCATTACCAAAAATGGCACAACCATATCATGTTGTTTAGCTAAATTTTTTGTATCAAATGTTTAAAATGGTTGCCCCTTGCTTCTTTTTTTTTTTGGTCTTTTTTTTTTTTTTTAATTAAAGGAAATCTGTCATCAGTGTCACCTGTCCTAACCTGTCGGAACAGACAAGTAGTGCAGGTAACACTAATGACAACGATACTTGGTCCTGTACCGTGTTGTGGTTCTCCATCTATCCTCTTCAGTATCTTCAGCTACAGACCTGACTTGGAGCATGGGTGGAGCTCAGTGATGTCCCCGCTGCTGTTCTCTGCTGGGCCCCGCTGCTAGCAAACAGCAGCGGTGATGTCCCTATGTTCCGCCCATGCTCCAAGTCGAGCCCGTAGCTGAAGATACCGAAGACACCAACAGGTTAGTGCAGGTGACACTGATGACAGATTTTCTTTAATCAAAAAAATATGGGTACTCAACTCCTCCATTGCTGCTATTCTGATGATATCTGGCACTTTTTTTTATGTTGGTCAGAAAAATTGTGCAGCAAAAAATGACAGAAACACTCTGTAAACACTAAGATATAGGATGACTGAATACAGTAAATATTTGGAACTGTATCTATGTGAGCATGCACCTGTGAGTTTATTCATTTTGTTTGAAAGTGTTGGCATACTGTTTTTTCAGTAAAATTGTCCAATTTTCATTTAGTTTAATATATGTCCACGCTCTCCTTTGTGCCACACAAACCTGTAATGTCACCAGATCCTAGTGAGTGAAAGTTGTTTCCTACTCCCTCTCCTTGTTATGGTGCGTTTACTCGAGTAAATTCCTTTTGAATCCTCCTCTCCAAATTAGTGCACATGTCCTCTGCCCATTGACTTTAATGTTTTATCTGCTGTCCTGTTCACACTGCGGAATTCGAGCGGAATTCAAGCAGAATTCAGAAAAGTAGATTAAATATCCTCCTACTTCATTCCTCTTCATTTCCATATGGAAATTCTGCTTGAATTCCGCTTGATGGATAAAATGACAGAAGGCAACAATTTCCTGACCAAAATTATTCCTCGTGAATTCCTCTTGAATTCCTCAGTGTGAATGCACCCTTAGAAGGATCCATCGACAAGCTGATCACAAAGTGTACCCCTGCAGTGACCTCCAGCAATCAGGTTTAATCAGCAGGGAACATTGCAAAAGTGTTCAATATTCCTGTAGCACCCCCACTGGAGAAATTAAGCATTACATAGTGCAAATTCACATGAATGGTTTGTATAATACAAAACCGGGTAGGTTCTCCAAAGTCGCAGATGCTCTTCGTAGCTGCTCTCTCATCTGGCCATGAAATGAGAATCTTTAGAAGAGAACCTTATCTATAGTAACAATTGGTTTTTAATCCTGTACCACCCCTAAATTTCACCATACATTTTCTCTTCACCTCAAAAGCGTACATAAGCAAACTGGATTTGTTTGCGCTACTTGATACTAGAAAAACAACATTTTAATCCTAATTATCTACTACATTTGTAAAAGTCACATGAAGTGTTTGTAGGAACTGTTTTATTTTCGTATTTTCTTTAAAAAATATATATTAAATTACAGTGGAAGCAATGTACTAAGGCAAAAAGATCACCTTCTGACCTGTATAATTCTGGTGTCCTAACATGACCTCATCATTTAATGTATGCTGCAGTTCTCAGTTTACCAACAACTAAGGTAGATAGATGGGGCTTTCAGCTTTTAGGCATTTTTAAGTCAGATTATTTTTTTTTATTCATATAGATTTTTTTTTTAAATTTCTTTTATGTTGCACTAAATCCTGGCTAGCACAGTATATGCCCTTCATGTATAATATCTTTATACAATTATAATATAGCTTTTGTGCTTGTTTGATACCTGCCTCAGTATAGTACATTGCTTCCTGTTGGATATCACATTCATTCATGTTTTATTTTTCAAGCTAGAGTTCAAACAATGGCTTTAGTGCCAGTAAACAACACTCTGTATAACTTAACTATATGCAGAAAATAAATACTTATTAATACCTATGTAATATCATGAAATTATTTACATACATGGAAAGGACATTATCCCTCAATAGGAAAGTTCAGTATATTGTCCATTTCAACCGTCTGACTAGTAATGTGCTGAAAGGGGAAGGAGGTCATGTTCACATCTAAGGCCTCTGTAGCCCATTCTAACTTGGGACTCTAGGATAAGGTCCAACATGAAGGTTCTATAAGAGTTATGAAATAAGAGAATTTAACCATTCCCCTTGCATTTTTCTTAAATAAATTCACATCGGATAAAGTTTTCCTCTTCATCTATTAGCAGCATGGGTAAGAGGACTTTATACATAAGAGATAACCAACCTACTATGATCCAGCTAATGTTCTCCAAAAAATTCCAATGGAAGAAAGACCTGGTTTATATCCAGGTCATGGTGTATTGTTGTTGCCTTTGACATATAGACAAAGATGCCACATCTGGAAGGAATTCCTCTCATTTACTAGTTTTCTGTTGAAAAATTGTAGCTGGAACATGATAAGTTGACTATACCAGTCGTAACTTTTGGTCTCCCACCGTAACTTTTGTACTATATACAGATACTGATTAACAATCCCTGAAAAGTAACATTTATAAATGTCCAGGGGACTTCTTTATACACAACCTTCATGACAGATGTTTTTGCCATTGATCAGACTGAAACTTGCCATGGAATGGTTGGTGCTTTTAAGCGAGGTCATTCTGGTGGTACTTCTTCCCATGCTCTGAGACCTCACGATGAGTCTTGGTCTGCAACAGAACAACTGGTTGTTGAACTGTTTCCTAAAACTCTTGCTGAGCAAGTACAGAGCAAATGGATTCACGCAGGAATTGGTAAAGGCTAATACCCGAGCACAGATGCTGGTAATGTAATGCAATACAGATGTGTCCACTTCTGAATAATGGTAGGAGCGATATAAATAAATCACATGGTTGGGAAGCCAGCAAAAGGCAAAGAGTCCAACAAAAACCAAGACTGTTTTAGCAAGCCGTTTTCGAGATTCAATCTGAAAGACAAAAATAGAACATAAAAATAGGGATTTTTAAATATATAGAAATGGTTTTATAAAGAGCTTAAAGAGTACCTGTCATCATCTAAACTTTCCCTGATCCCCCTTCCCATCTGTCCCTTTCTCTAACTATGCCTATCCCTGTGTTTTTTGAGGTTTAAAATGCTGTGGAAATACCTTTTTTCATCCCTCTTCATTAGCTCAGGAGCACTGTCTTTCTGAGGGGTGGAAGGAGGCGGGTCCCAGCAGGCATGATGTCACATGAAGCTTGGCTGGGACTCTGCTTCTGCCAGTCTTCCAGTATGCTGCTCTCCCTCTGCAGCAGTGTTTCCCAACCAGGGCACCTCCAGCTGTTGCAAAACTACAACTCCCAGCATGCCCAGACAGCCAACAGCTGTCCAGACATGCTGGGAGTTGTAGTTTTGCAACAGCTGGAGGGACCCTAGTTGGGAAACACTGCACTGCAGTGTGCATACAGACTAAGTACAGGGTTGGGACAGCAGCCTGTCTATCTCTCTCCTGTGTCTCTCTCTGCACTAAAAAGTCAATGCTGAGAACCAGGGGCTAAGGGAGCAATTATAGAGGCAGTGATTAAGATGAATGTCGGGGGGGCACAGAGCAGGGAGTGCAGTGAGATAATACAATGTATAAGATAAGGTGTGGTGAGGGGCAGGGAGAACACAGAGCAGGGGGGAGGGGAAGGTGACTGGCTGTTATATGAGAGGCATGTGCAGGCTTGTAGCTCACAGGCTGGGAGCAAGTCCTGAGCTGAGAGTACTGAACTTCCGGTGGAAGGACCAGAGCCCTTCAGCATTAGTCCTAAAAGCTGTATACTTACTATGAAAAGCATAGGAAGCTGCCTGCAGACCAGGCATAGAAGAGTGACCCCTAGTGGCCAAAAGTATAAAATGAAAAAACTGGTATAAATATTAATATTTTTTAATGAAGATATATTACAATATCTCTTCATTAATGATTATGAACAACATATTAAAAGTTTTTGTTGATGACGGGTACTCTTTAATTCTTTAATACAGCTTCTATATTCCGAGAGTTCACGCCAGTCTGCAACTTTTAAGATATATAAATGTTTTGCTTTGAATAGCATGTTAGGTTGGATTCTTCTTAACACTCAGCTTATGTTTATTTAAATTTTGTTGTTGTTTTTAAGTAAAAGAAAAATGACTATACAGATTCACAATAAATAAAAGCTTTGGAGGTTAAGTGCTTATGCTAAGTGCTATAATGATCACACATTTTACAGAATGTGATCTTCACCTTTATTTCCTGTTTGCGTAGTTAAAGTCCTGGATGACAATTCTTTTCCCTGTATTTTTGATTTAACATTTAACCCCTCCCCTCTTTGGCGATTTTTTGCACTTTTGTTATTTTCCTCCTCACCTTCTAAAAATCATAACACTTTCAATTTTCCACCTAAAAATACATATGAGGGCTTGTTCTTTGTGGCAAATTGAAAAAAAAAAAATTTGTAATTTTTAGGGGCTTCTGTTTCTACGCAGTGCAGTTTTCGGTAACAATTGCACCTTATATTTATTCTGTATGTCCATATGGTGGCAAGGATACCCAATGTATATAGGTTTTATTTTAAATAATTTAAAAATATATATAACTACATGCACCAAAATGAATATGTTCAAAAAAATGTCCTCTTCTGACCCCTATAACTTTTTTATTTTTCCTTATAAGGGGCGGTATGAGGGCTCATTTTTTGCGCTGTGACCTGAAGTTTTTATGGGTACCATTTTTGTTTTGATAAGACTTTTTGATCAATATGGTATAAAAAGTGAACAAAAATACGCTATTTTGGACTTTGGAATTTTTTTTTACATGTACGCCATTGACTGTGTGGTTTAATTACCAATATAATTTTATAGTTCGGACATTTACGCACGCGGTGAAACAAAATATGTTTGTTTTTATTTTCATTTACACAGTTTTTTTTATGGGAAAAGGGGGGTGATTCAAACTTTTATTAGGGAAGGGGTTAAATCACATTTATTAACACTTTTTATTTTTCAATGTTATAGCCCCCATATTGACACACTGATTTCCTACACTGATCACTGCCATGCAATAGCATGGCATTGATCAGTGTTATCGCCACTTGACTGCTCCTGCCTGGATCTCAGGCACAGAGCAGTCATTTGGCAATTGGACAGCGAGGAGGCAGGTATGGATCCTCCTCGTGTCCTGCAAGCTGTTCAGGATGCCGCGATTTCACAGTGGCGGTCCCGAACAGCACCACTGAGCTATCCGGCAGTGTTTACTCTAAAGGGTTAATGCCAGACATCAGCCCGATCGGCGATATCCAGCATTAGCCGTGGGTCATGGTTGCTTATAGCAACTAGGACCCAGCGGGTATGATGCACGCTCACCTGCTGAGAGCACATCATACCTCGGGAGCAAGGGGTTAATAGGTAATAGAAACTGCAGTAACTGGTGGTTACAATAGTAATAAAATCTGTAAAAAATAAATGTTAAAAAATCCATCACATTTTCTGTAGAAACCTTAGTAAATATGTAAGTATTTTTTGAAATTGTAGTGGACACTTTTTGAGACCACTCCTCCATTTTCCGGAGGCCCTGGCCCTGGAGTAAAATGGAGAGTTGGTCGGGTTTTTAAATTTTTTGGTGCAAATTCTGGCACAGACACAATTTGTTGCGCAATGTGCCAAATTCTGGTGCATAGCCAGAAAAAACAGGTCAAGTTTACAATAGTAAATTAGGACCTATGTGTCACATCTGGGTAAAGTTCAGTGCTTGGACATTCGGCCCTAATCAATAGCCACCAATTAGGTTGCAGTTCCTTATCTTTATGCCCCCTATAAGGGTGTGAAGATAAGTCAGATAGAACAGGTTGTTAACACACAGGAAAAACGGTATACAATCAATATCAAATGCACACTCAATAAAAGAAGTTGGTTAAACCTAGAGGGTGGCATAGTACAAAATCGGCAGACAAAAAAAAGAGAACAGGCCAAAGGTCAGATCACAGGAGATCAGATAAGTACAGGGTGGGCCATTTATATGGATACACCTTAATAAAATGGGAATGGTTGGTGATATTAACTTTCTGTTTGTGGCACATTAGTATATGTGAGGGGGGAAACTTTTCAAGATGGGTGGTGACCATGGCGGCCACTTTGAAGTCGGCCATTTTGAATCCAACTTTAGTTTTTTCAATAGGAAGAGGGTCATGTGACACATCAAACTTATTGGGAATTTCACAAGAAAAACAATGATGTGCTTGGTTTTAACGTAACTTTATTCTTTAATGAGTTATTTACAAGTTTCTGACCACTTACAACATGTGTTCAATGTGCTGCCCATTGTGTTGGATTGTCAATGCAACCCTCTTCTCCCACTCTTCACACACTGATAGCAACACCGCAGGAGAAATGCTAGAACAGGCTTCCAGTATCCATAGTTTCAGGTGCTGCACATCTCGTATCTTCACAGCATAGACATTTGCCTTCAGATGACCCCAAAGCTAAAAGTCTAAGGGGGTCAGATCGGGAGACCTTGGGGGCCATTCAACTGGCCCACGATGACCAATCCATTTTCCAGGAAACTGTTCATCTAGGAATGCTAGGACCTGACACCCATAATGTGGTGGTGCACCATCTTGCTGGAAAAACTCAGGGAACGTGCCAGCTTCAGTGCATAAAGAGGGAAACACATCATCATGTAGCAATTTCACATATCCAGAGGTCTTGAGGACACCATTGATGAAGAATGGCCCCCTTAGACTTTTATCTTTGGGGTCATCTGAAGGTAATTGTCTATGCTGTGAAGATACAAGATGTGCAGCACCTGTAACTACGGATAGTGGAAGCCTTCGCTAGCATTTCTTCTGCGGTGTTGCTATCATTGTGTGAAGAGTGGGAGAAGAGGGTTGCATTGACAATCCAACACAATGGGCAGCACATTGAACACATTTTTAAGTGGTCAGAAACTTGTAAATAACTCATAAAATAATAAAGTTACATTAAAACCAAGCACATCATTGTTTTTCTTGTGAAATTCCCAATAAGTTTAATGTGTCACAAGACCCTCTTCCTATTGAAAAAACAAAAGTTGGATTCAAAATGGCCGACTTCAAAATGGCCGCCATGGTCACCACCCATCTTGAAAAGTTTCCCCCTCACATATACTAATGTGCCACACACAGGAAGTTAATATCACCAGCCATTCCCATTTTATTAAGGTGTATCCATATAAATGGTCCACCCTGTATAACAGCATATAAAGCACAGGAACATACAGTAACCCCCCGACATGCGATGGCCCCGACATATGATCAAATTGACATGCAATGGCCTCTCAGAGGCCATCGCATGTCGATGTCAGCATCGACATACGATGCTTTTATATGTCAGGGCCATCGCATTAACTGCTATCCGACAGCGCAAAATGCTTAAGCTGCTTAAGCTGTTGTCGCATAGCAGTTTAAGCATCCCGGACAGGTTCACTTACCTATCCCCGCTGCTCCGGGTCCACTTCGCGATACTCCGACGTCTTTTACATCTTCTCCGGGGTCCGGGCCTCGCTTTCCGGCGTCGTTATTACGTCCCGGCGCACGCCGTCCCGGCGCACAACGTAATAAAGTCACCAGAAAGCGAGGCCCGGACACCGGAAAAGATGTGGAAGAAGCCAGAGGATCCCGAAGAAGATGGCGGGGCAGCGGGACAGCATCGGGAGCCCCTGGGACAGCATCGGGAGCGTTGAGGATGCGGTCCGGAGCGGCGGGGACAGGTAAGTATTAAATGCACTTTTTACATTGCACGAATCCCTCAACATATGATGGATTTGACAAACGATGGGTCGTTTGGAACGAATTACCATCGTATGTTGAGGGACCACTGTAGTTGGCAAAAATCCTCTATCATGGGTATTCATATTAGACACTAGGGGAGTTTAAATATCCCTCCTCAGAAGTGGTGAATGCTGGCACCAGAGCATATTGGCCTGACACTCACACTTTCTCTTTCCACTGTGTAGGGCTGTCAGGATTATGAACTAGCCACAGCAGATATGAGGATGGGAGGGAGAAACTATTGGAACCAGGATATGAATGTAACAAAATGTTGTCCTAAGCCTCTGTGAGTTAGAGTAAAGAGAGGGTAAAGGAATTCTGAACTGGTTGCAAACTCACAGATTTTATGTAATTATTGATTAATGTTACTAGAAAGTGTAGAGGTTCTTGTCACCCATAATACCTGATGTAAAAGGGTATAAATGCTACACTGTCACATTACAAAACAGCATTTTTATCAATATTTATTTAATGCATTTATATAGCTCACAACTAAAGATGAGCGAATCAAAGCTGAAAAATCCAAATTCCTTTCATGAAAAATTTGATTCGCAACGAATGAGAATATTGCTGAGATTTTATTGTGCAAATAACTTCATTAAACTCCATTTAGTGCGGTCCAGGATCCATGGCATCTAAAATGGCGGATCCACATGTTAGGACATGGGGCAAGGAATTCTGGGAAGGCAGAAACAACGGTAGGCAGGATGACCCTGAATCATATGCAGGATGCAGCCTATCAGCAGCCAGTCACCCCTGTGATGTCACAGCCCTATATAATTGGAAGCCATATTCTGGCTAGTCACTTCATTCATTATACTACAGAGAGAAAAGCTTTTTCCAGCAGTGTTTCACCTCCTAGTCAGCGATCTGGTGGACAGAGAGAAGTGCTTTTTTTCATTGAAAATTTTACTGCAGCCATTAATCTCCCAGTCACTTTCTACAGCACTATATTACAGAAAGGGGCAGAGAGCTGTGTATTGTCTCATACTTTTGAACAAGCTGCCTCAACTTCATAAACCTTAGCAGAGGAGGCAGGAAGAATTTTTCAGTGCAGTTCTGTGTCTTTGTTCCACAACAAATTATCTGCTGGTTATACTAGTCTGAATACTGTATAATACGTAGCAGTCTATTCCTAATAGTCTTTGACAGAGTGCAATTTTGGGTTTAGTACACAGCTTTTGTCTGCTGCAGCACTGTTGTGTACTGCTGGTGTTGTGCAAAATTATGTTTTTTTATAAGCGTACTGTAGCGCATTTTTCTGCCCTCATAAGTGCATATTACATACCTGCATCTAAGTAGTGTACTTTTTTGTAGCTATTAATCTGTCAAGGGCCTAGATCATTGTATCCCAACCTTTTTAGGCTTGGGGCACTCCGCGAAAAAACATAAATTGAGGGGCACTCCTACCGAAGTTGATATGCAAAAAAAAAAAAAAAAAGGAAAAAGGCTGCAATGCACAATATCTATTTATCAGTGGGTATGTACTTTAAAGTGCTGCTTTGTACAGCAACTCACATGTGACGTCTTCTCTGATCAGCGTCGTTCCCTGTTTTTCTCAGTCTGGTCAGGACCATCCTGACCATTTCTTCTAGCCACAACTCTTCACCGTTAAACCTGCAAAACAAATCTATTAGGCTCCGCACTTAACCAGCATTAGCCTGCAAATTCCCCTTTTACAAGTGAAAAGGAATACAGGGGTAAAGGGATAACAGAGGGGTGTACATGGGAGACAGGTGTGTAGAGGAGTGTACGGGGGTGACAGAGGGCTGTACATGGGTGACAGAGGGTGTAGAGGAGTGTACATTGGTGGCAGAGGGGTGTAGAGGAGTGTACATGGGTAACAGAGGGGTGTACATGGGTGACAGGGGTGTAAAGGAGTGTACATGTGTGGCAGAGGGGTGTAGAGGAGTGTACATGGGTGGCAGAGGGGTGTACATGGGTGACAGAGGGGTGTAGGAGTTTACATGGGTGGCAGAGGGGTGTAGAGGAGTGTACATGGGTGGCAGATGGATTTAGAGGAGTGTACATGGGTGCAGAGGGGTGTAGAGGAGTGACAGATGGGTGTAGAAGAGTGAACATGGGTGGCAGATGGGTGTATATGGGTGGCAGAGGGATGTAGAGGATTGTACATGGGTAACAGAGAGGTGTACATGGGTGACAGAGAGGTGTAGAGGAGTGACAGATGGGTGTAGAGGAGTGACATATGGGTGGCAGAGGGGTGTAGAGGAGAGCACATGAGTGGCTGAGGGGTGTACATGGGTGGCAGAGGGGTGTAGAGGAGTGTACATGGGTGGCAGAGGGGTGTATATGGGTGGCAGAGGGGTGTAGAGGAGTGTACATGGGTGACAGAGAGGTGTACATGGGTGACAGAAGTGTAGATGTCACGATGCCGGCTGGCAGGAGGTGGATCCTCTGTGCCAGAGAGGGATTGGCGTGAACCGTGCTAGTGGACCGGTTCTAAGTCACTACTGGTTTTCACCAGAGCCCGCCGCAAAGCGGGATGGTCTTGCTGCGGCGGTAGTGACCAGGTCGTATCCACTAGCAACGGCTCAACCTCTCTGGCTGCTGAAGATAGGCACGGTACAAGGGAGTAGACAGAAGCAAGGTCGGACGTAGCAGAAGGTCGGGGCAGGCAGCAAGGATCCTAGTCAGGGGCAACGGCAGGAGGTCTGGAACACAGGCTAGGAACATACAAGGAAACGCTTTCACTGGCACAATGGCAACAAGATCCGGCGAGGGAGTGCAGGGGAAGTGAGGTATAAATAGGGAGTGCACAGGTGAACACACTAATTGGAACCACTGCGCCAATCAGCGGCGCAGTGGCCCTTTAAATCGCAGAGACCCGGCGCGCGCGCGCCCTAGGGAGCGGGGCCGCGCGCGCCGGGACAGGACAGACGGAGAGCGAGTCAGGTACGGGAGCCGGGATGCGCATCGCGAGCGGGCGCCACCTGCATCGCGAATCGCATCCCGGCTGGAGACGGTATCGCAGCGCACCGGGTCAGTGGAACTGACCGGAGCGCTGCAGTAGCGAGAGTGAAGCGAGCGCTCCGGGGAGGAGCGGGGACCCGGAGCGCTCGGCGTAACAGTACCCCCCCCCCCTTGGGTCTCCCCCTCTTCTTAGAGCCTGAGAACCTGAGGAGCAGACTTTTGTCTAGGATATTGTCCTCAGGTTCCCAGGATCTCTCTTCAGGACCACAACCCTCCCAATCGACCAGAAAAAAGGTTTTCCCTCTGACCTTCTTGGAGGCCAGTATTTCTTTTACGGAGAAGATGTCCGAGGAGCCGGAAACAGGAGTGGGAGAAACAAGTTTGGGAGAGAAACGGTTGATGATGAGTGGTTTAAGAAGAGAAACGTGAAAGGCATTAGGAATACGAAGAGAAGGAGGAAGAAGAAGTTTGTAAGAGACAGGATTAATCTGGCACAAGATTTTGAAAGGACCAAGATAGCGTGGTCCCAATTTGTAGCTAGGGACACGGAAGCGGACATATTTGGCGGAGAGCCATACCTTGTCTCCAGGAGAAAAAATGGGGGGAGCTCTTCTTTTTCTATCAGCAAACTTCTTCATGCGTGATGAAGCCTGTAAAAGAGAATTTTGGGTCTCTTTCCATATGGTGGAAAGATCACGAGATATTTCATCCACAGCGGGCAAACCAGAGGGCAAGGGAGTAGGGAGGGGGGGAAGAGGGTGACGGCCGTACACCACGAAAAATGGGGATTTGGAGGAAGATTCAGAGACTCTGAAGTTATACGAGAATTCGGCCCATGGTAGAAGATCTGCCCAGTCATCCTGGCGGGAGGAAACAAAATGGCGTAAATAATCACCCAGGACCTGGTTAATTCTTTCTACTTGCCCATTGGATTGAGGATGATATGCAGAGGAAAAGTTTACTTTAATCTTGAGTTGTTTACAGAGAGCCCTCCAGAATTTTGCCACGAATTGGACGCCTCTATCCGAGACGATCTGCGTGGGCAACCCGTGAAGACGAAAAATGTGAACAAAAAATTGTTTTGCCAACTGAGGCGCTGAAGGAAGACCAGGAAGAGGGATGAAATGTGCCATCTTGGAGAATCGATCAACGACCACCCAAACAACAGTGTT
Organism: Hyla sarda; assembly: GCF_029499605.1. Lineage (NCBI taxonomy): Eukaryota > Metazoa > Chordata > Amphibia > Anura > Hylidae > Hyla > Hyla sarda. Next base: position 439,642,037 of record NC_079190.1, read on the forward strand.
GCCACGGGATGGGGGTAAGTCTGTAATAAAGTCCATACCAATCAGAGACCAAGGCTGTTCGGGGACAGGCAGAGGATGAAGAAGGCCAGCGGGCTTCTGGCGAGGAGTCTTATCCCGGGCACAGACAGTGCAGGCTCGTACAAAATCCACAACATCCGTCTCCAGAGTCGGCCACCAATAGAAACGAGAGATGAGTTGCACGGATTTCTTGATACCCGCATGACCTGCGAGATGGGAGGAGTGACCCCATTTGAGGATTCCGAGGCGTTGGCGTGGAGAAACGAAGGTCTTCCCTGGAGGAGTTTGCCTGATGGAGGCTGGAGAAGTGGAGATCAGGCAGTCAGGGGGAATGATGTGTTGCGGAGAGAGCTCTACTTCCGAGGCATCCGAGGAACGAGAGAGAGCATCGGCCCTAATGTTCTTATCGGCAGGCCGAAAGTGAATTTCAAAATTAAATCGGGCAAAGAACAGAGACCACCTGGCCTGGCGAGGATTCAGTCGTTGGGCAGACTGGAGATAGGAGAGGTTCTTGTGATCGGTGTAAATAATAACTGGAAACCTTGATCCCTCCAACAGATGCCTCCATTCCTCAAGTGCTAATTTAATGGCTAGAAGCTCTCGGTCCCCGATGGAGTAGTTCCTCTCAGCCGGAGAGAAGGTCCTAGAAAAAAAACCACAAGTAACAGCATGCCCGGAAGAATTTTTCTGTAGAAGGACCGCTCCAGCTCCTACAGAGGAGGCATCAACCTCCAATAGGAAGGGTTTAGATGGGTCAGGTCTGGAGAGCACGGGAGCCGAAGAAAAGGCAGACTTGAGCTGTTTAAAGGCGTCTTCCGCTTGAGGAGGCCATGACTTAGGATTGGCATTCTTTTTGGTTAAAGCCACGATAGGAGCCACAATGGTGGAAAAATGTGGAATGAATTGTCTGTAATAATTGGCGAACCCCAAAAAACGTTGGATAGCACGGAGTCCGGAGGGGCGTGGCCAATCTAAGATGGCAGAGAGTTTGTCTGGATCCATTTGTAGTCCCTGGCCAGAGACCAAGTATCCTAGGAAAGGAAGAGATTGACATTCAAACAGACATTTCTCCATTTTGGCATAAAGTTGATTGTCACGAAGTCTCTGAAGAACCATGCGGACATGCTGGCGGTGTTCTTCTAGGTTGGCAGAAAAAATCAGGATATCGTCCAGATATACAACACAGGAATATAAGAGATCACGAAAAATTTCATTAACAAAGTCTTGGAAGACGGCAGGGGCGTTGCACAGGTCAAAGGGCATGACCAGATACTCAAAGTGTCCATCTCTAGTGTTAAATGCCGTTTTCCATTCATCCCCCTCTCTGATGCGGATGAGATTATAGGCACCTCTTAAGTCCAGTTTTGTAAAGATGTGGGCACCTTGGAGGCGATCAAAGAGTTCAGAGATGAGAGGTAGGGGGTAGTGTTTTTTTTTACAGTGATTTTATTAAGACCGCGGTAGTCAATGCAAGGACGTAGAGAGCCATCTTTTTTGGACACAAAGAAAAATCCGGCTCCGGCAGGAGAGGAAGATTTGCGGATAAAGCCCTTCTTTAAATTTTCCTGGATATACTCAGACATAGCAAGAGTCTCTGGGACAGAGAGAGGATAAATTCTGCCCCGGGGTGGAGTAGTGCCCGGGAGGAGGTCAATGGGACAGTCATAAGGCCTGTGAGGAGGTAAAGTCTCAGCTTGTTTTTTGCAAAAAACATCCGCAAAGTCCATATAGGCCTTAGGGAGACCGGTTACAGGAGGGGCCACAGGGTCACGGCAAGGAGTACTGGGAACCGGTTTAAGGCAGTCCTTGGAACAAGAGGGACCCCAACTCTTGATCTCCCCAGTGGACCAATCCAGGGTTGGGGAGTGGTGTTGAAGCCAGGGTAGTCCAAGGAGAATTTCGGAAGTGCAATTGGGGAGGACCAAAAACTCAATTTTCTCATGGTGAGGTCCGATGCACATTAGGAGGGGCTCCGTGCGGAAACGTATGGTACAGTCCAATCTTTCATTGTTGACACAATTAATGTAGAGAGGTCTGGCGAGACTGGTAAGCGGGATGTTGAACCTGTTGATGAGAGAGGCCAAAATAAAATTTCCTGCAGATCCGGAATCCAAGAAGGCCATAGTAGAGAAGGAGAAGGTAGAGGCAGATACCCGCACAGGCACAGTAAGACGCGGAGAAGCAGAGTTGACATCAAGGGCTGTCTCACCTTTGTGCGGAGTCAGCGTACGTCTTTCCAGGCGGGGAGGACGGATAGGACAATCCTTGAGGAAGTGTTCGGTACCGGCACAGTACAGGCAGAGATTCTCCATGCGGCGTCGTGTCCTCTCTTGAGGTGTCAGGCGAGACCGGTCGACCTGCACAGCCTCCACGGCGGGAGGCACAGGAACGGATTGCAGGGGACCAGAGGAGAGAGGAGCCGGGGAGAAAAAACGCCTCGTGCGAACAAAGTCCATATCCTGGCGGAGCTCCTGACGCCTTTCGGAAAAACGCATGTCAATGCGAGTGGCTAGATGAATGAGTTCATGTAGGTTAGCAGGGATTTCTCGTGCGGCCAGAACATCTTTAATGTTGCTGGATAGGCCTTTTTTAAAGGTCGCGCAGAGGGCCTCATTATTCCAGGATAGTTCTGAAGCAAGAGTACGGAATTGTACGGCGTACTCGCCAACGGAAGAATTACCCTGGACCAGGTTCAACAGGGCAGTCTCAGCAGAAGAGGCTCGGGCAGGTTCCTCAAAGACACTTCGAATTTCCGAGAAGAAGGAGTGTACAGAGGCAGTGACGGGGTCATTGCGGTCTTAGAGCGGTGTAGCCCACGACAGAGCTTTTCCAGACAGAAGGCTGACTACGAAAGCCACCTTAGACCTTTCAGTAGGAAACTGGTCCGACATCATCTCCAAGTGCAGGGAACATTGGGAAAGAAAGCTACGGCAAGATTTAGAGTCCCCATCAAATTTATCCGGCAAGGATAGTCGTAGGCCTGAAGCGGCCACTCGCTGCGGAGGAGGTGCAGGAGCAGGCGGAGGAGATGGTTGCTGAAGCTGAGGTAGTAGCTGCTGTAGCATCACGGTCAGTTGAGACAGCTGTTGGCCTTGTTGCGCTATCTGTTGTGACTGCTGGGCGACCACCGTGGTGAGGTCGGCGACAACTGGCAGAGGAACTTCAGCGGGATCCATGGCCGGATCTACTGTCACGATGCCGGCTGGCAGGAGGTGGATCCTCTGTGCCAGAGAGGGATTGGCGTGGACCGTGCTAGTGGACCGGTTCTAAGTCACTACTGGTTTTCACCAGAGCCCGCCGCAAAGCGGGATGGTCTTGCTGCGGCGGTAGTGACCAGGTCGTATCCACTAGCAATGGCTCAACCTCTCTGGCTGCTGAAGATAGGCGCGGTACAAGGGAGTAGACAGAAGCAAGGTCGGACGTAGCAGAAGGTCGGGGCAGGCAGCAAGGATCGTAGTCAGGGGCAACGGCAGGAGGTCTGGAACACAGGCTAGGAACATACAAGGAAACGCTTTCACTGGCACAATGGCAACAAGATCCGGCGAGGGAGTGCAGGGGAAGTGAGGTATAAATAGGGAGTGCACAGGTGAACACACTAATTGGAACCACTGCGCCAATCAGCGGCGCAGTGGCCCTTTAAATCGCAGAGACCCGGCGCGCGCGCGCCCTAGGGAGCGGGGCCGCGCGCGCCGGGACAGGACAGACGGAGAGCGAGTCAGGTACGGGAGCCGGGATGCGCATCGCGAGCGGGCGCCACCCGCATCGCGAATCGCATCCCGGCTGGAGACGGTATCGCAGCGCACCGGGTCAGTGGAACTGACCGGAGCGCTGCAGTAGCGAGAGTGAAGCGAGCGCTCCGGGGAGGAGCGGGGACCCGGAGCGCTCGGCGTAACAGTAGAGGAATGACAGATGGGTGTAGAAGAGTGTACATGGGTAGCAGAGGGGTGTAGGAGTGTACATGGGTGGCAGAGGGGTGTAGATGAGTGTACACAGGTGGCAGAGGGGTGTACATCTGTAGCAGAGGGGTGTATGAGTGTACATGTGTGGTAGAGGGATGTACATGGGTGACAGAGGAGTGTAGAGGAGTGACAGATGGGTGTAGAAGAGTGTACATAGGTGGCAGAGGGGTGTAGAGGAGTGTGCATGGGTGGCAGAGGGGTGTAGAGGGAGTGTACATGGGTAACAGAGGGGTGTACATGAGTGACAAGGGTGTAAAGGAGTGTACATGGGTGGTAGAAGGGTGTAGAGGAGTGTATATGGGTGGAAGAGGGGTGTAGAGGAGTGTACATGGGTGGCAGAGGGGTGTACATGGGTGGCAGAGGGGTGTAGGAGTGTACATGGGTGGCAGAGGGGTGTAGAGGAGTGTACATGGGTGGCAGAGGGATGTAGCGGAGTGACAGATGGGTGTAGAAGAGTGAACATGGGTGGCAAAGGGGTGTACATGGGCGGCAGAGGGGTGTAGAGGAGTGTACATGGGTGGCAGATGGGTGTAGGAATGTACATGGGTGGCAGAGGGGTCTAGAGGAGTGTTCATGGGTGGCAGAGGGGTGTAGAGGAGTGTACATGGGTGGCAGAGGGGTGTAGAGGAGTGTACATGGGTGGCAGAGGGGTGTAGAAGGAGTGTTCATGGGTAACAGAGGGGTGTACATGGGTGACAGAGGGGTGTAGAGAGGTGTACATGGGTGGCAGAGGGGTGTACATGGGTGACAGAGGGTGAAAAGGGGTGTACATGGGTGGAAGAGGGGTGTAAAGGGGTGTACCTGGGTGACAGAGAGATGTACATGGGTGTCAGAGGGGTGTAAAGGGGTGTACATGGGTGACAGAGGGGTGTAGAAGACTGTACATGGGTGACAGAGGGGGAGTCAGGGGTGACAGGGGTGGACTGGAGTGACAAGGTGGTAACAGGGGTGACAAAGGGACAGAGGGGTGAACATGGGTGACAAAGATGTGATCAGAGGGGTGGACAATGGGGGGTGAACATGGGAGGCCAGGGGATGGACAGAGATGAGAGAGGGGTGGATAGGGGGATGGTCAAGGTAGACATGGATGACAGGAGGGTGGACATGGGAGACGGGTGAGAGGGGTGGACAAGGGTGACAAGCAGTTAAAAGAGGGGTGGACAGAAGTGACAGACAGGGGTGGACTGGGGTGACAAAGAGACAGAGGGGTGAATAGGGGGGGTGGACATAGGTGACAGAGGTGTAGACTGGGGGGTGGTCAGAGGGGTGGACAGGGTGGGTGAACATGGGTGACAGGGGGATGGACAGGGGTGACAGCATACCACATACCTACATCTAAGTTTTGTACTATTCTGTACCTGTTAAAATCTCAAGGGCCTAGATACTGTGAAAGGCCAGGGAAACGTAATCACCGGCTGGTGTTTTACTCAAATACTTTTTTTTAGCATACTGCTGCTGTTCTAGACAAATGCTGTTAAGCGTAGTGAAGCGTATTGTACTCCCCTTATTCACTATACTCCCCTTATACGCAAGAAGTTCATCAAGCAGATTCATCAGGCACAGGCAGAGGTCGCAGCAGACTAGGGGCGAGTGACAGCAGGAGACGCAACGAGAGGCCTGAGCTCCTGGTATCAGATAGCGGTCGTGTCTCGACCTGTCATCGATTGGTTAACACAGTCATCCACTTCATCATAAGTTTCATCTTATACCCCGAGTCAACAGTCAGTGGGTTCCTCAGACACAACCCTCAGTTGGCATGGCCCGGGATCAGTCCCTGTCCTCCCATTGCCTCTGTCCTATGCTTTTTCCTCCCCTAAAGAAGTATCTTATGCTGTGGGTTCAGCTCCACTGTTCAGTGAGGACGATCTAATAGAGGACAGTCAGTAGCTACTGCCCAGTTATGAAGTGGAGGAGACATCCGCCTCTTCCCCCGCTAGGCGGGCAAGTAGTGATGAGGAGAGTGACATGGGAGGTGGTGTTGCCAGCGTTCAGGGTACTGAAGAAGACACTGTTGAGAGACCTGAGGAGGACATCAGTGACTTGCTGATGATGATGAAGCCGATCGCAATTGGGAGCCGGGTGCTTCATCATCATCAGGAGAAGAGGATTGCAGATTGCCCGTGAGGCAGCAGCTGAGCCAGCAAGGTAGTAGCATGGTTGGCAGTCAGCATGGTGGCAGAAGTGGAAATTCTGGAACCAAACGTGCCCGGGGGAGACCACCTGCTTCGAGGCAGCCTTCCTTGCCGGGCGGTAGTGGAACAGGGGTTCCTGGAGACGGCAGCAGAAGCAGTCAGTTAGTGCGGACTGTTGGTAGGAAAATCAGCTACTCGGCGGTGTGTCAGTTTTTCATCAAGTAATGGGAAGAAGTTAACATAGCCACATGCAAGATATGTGGTCAGACGGTGAAGCATGGCCAGGGTCCCAATATTGGCACCATGGCCCTGTGTCAACTTCTGCGCCACCATAAAGCGGCCTGGGAGAACTGTGGCTCCGATGTAGTGGTTCATTCTGCTGCATCACCCATTGGCACTCCCTCTTTCAGCCAGCCAAGGCTCCCCCACCTGATCCGAAGGGAGCTGTGTGTCATACCCTCCTTCTGTCGCTCCAGATGCTCCTCCTACTTTTAGTCAGTAATTCTGCCAACAATCCATCGGCGAAGCCATGTCCAAGAGACAACAGTATGCGCCCACTGATCCAACGGCGCAGAAGCTGAATGTGCTCCTAAGTTGCAGTCCCTGGTGCTGCAGTCCCTCCCTTTTCAAGTAGTGGACTCTGCAGAGAACTGATGGCTTGTGTTGAGCAAAGGTGGAGAGTGCCAAGCTGTCATTTCTTTGCGAAGAAGGCAGTACCAGCCTTGCACAATTTTGTGGAAGAGAAGGTGGACCAGTCCTTGAGCCTGTCGGTGTGTACCAAAGTGCACGGCAGCGCTGACGTCTGGAGCTGTAACTTTGGTCAGGGACAATACATGTCCTTTTATGGCTCACTGGGTAAATGTGGTTCCTGCACAGCCACAACACCAACTTGGAAAGATCACACCGCTTCCTCTTCCACGCTGTCAGCTCGGGCCTGTCAACTCCAGGCTGTGCCATTCAGCCACTACATGGTCTCCTCATGCTTCACCACCTACATGCTGTGCCATTCAGCCACTATATGATCTCCTCATGCTTCAGCCACCTCCAGGCTGTGCCATTCAGCCTCTATATGATCTCCTCATGCTGCCACAAACTCCAAGCTGTGCCATTCAGCCACTATATGTTCTACTCATGCTGCCACCACCTCCAGGCTGTGCCATTCAGCCACTATATGGCATCCTCATGCTTCAACCAACTCCAGGCTGTGTCATTCAGACACTATGGGGGACATTTATCAATGTTTGCTTATGTATTCCTTTTTTTTAGTTACTTTTTCTGAATTTTTTTTTTGCTTATGTGCGACTTATTTATCAACTGCTTTCAGCCTGTTGATAAATTTCTTTCACGTAAGCAATTTTTCTTTTTTTGCTTTGGTAGTGGCTTTTTCTGCTCTGTCTGAGCTGGAGTAAATTTAGTAGTTTTTTTCATGTGATGCAACTTTTTTGCGACTTTCGCACTTGATAAATCCCTGACCACTGCAAGTCAAAAATCACTTTTTGCTTTGGTAAGCAAGATTTTTATTTTTTGCTTAGGACACTGCACAAGCAAAAAGTCGCAGAAAAAAGACAGTAGGCGCACGTGCGACTTTTTTGCGACAATTTTAAGCAAAAAAAAAACAACTAAATGCTTTGATAACGGTCCCCCTATATGGTCTCTTCATGCTGCCACAAACTCCAGGCTGTGCCATTCAGCCACTATATGTTCTGCTCATGCTTCAGCCACCTTCATGCTGTGCCATTCAGCCACTATGTGGTCTCCTCATGCTTCAGCCACATCCAGGCTGTGCCATTCAAACACTATATGGTCTCCTCATGCTGCCACAAACTCCAAACTGTGCCATTAAGCCACTATATGTTCTACTCATGCTTCCGCCAACTCTAGGCTATGCCATTTAGAGACTATATGGTCTCCTCATACTTCAGCCATCTCTAGGTTGTGCCATTCATACACTATATGGTCTCCTCATGCTGTCACAAACTTCAGGCTGTGCCATTCAGCCACTATATGGTCTCCTCATGCTTCAGCCAACTCCAGGCTGTGCCATTCAGCCACTATATGGTCTCCTCATGCTTTAGCCAACTCCAGGCTGTGCCTTTCAGCCACTATATGGTCTCCTCATGCTTCACCACCTGCAGGCTGTATCATTCAGCCACTATATGGGCTCCTCATGCTGCCACAAACTCCAGGCTGTGCCATTCAGCCACTATATGGTCTCCTCATGCTGCCACCACCTCCAGGCTCTGTCATTGTGCCACCATGTGACATGTGACTCCTTGTTAGATTTGGTCCTTTGTAACCACATGCCGGGACCCGGGACATTAAAACTTGGAAGTGTAATCTTAAATTTCAATTTCAAAATCTTAAATTTCAATTTAAAAAAATCTATGTAATCTTTTACTGAGGCCCTATTGTTGTCAACATCATATAGTGGCTGTGGAATTACCACAAGAATCCAATGAACCATTACTGATTAAATGAAACATTTGCAGTTCCACAAAAGAGTAAGACAGTGGGAGGGGGGAGGGGCTAGGATGGTGAGAGCCACAGGCTGGAACAAGTGCTAAACTTACTAAAATAATGGAGTAATTTACAAAAGATGTAAATTCATGTAACAAACTTTATCAATTCATGCATCAATTCATTCAGGTGAACCATGAGAGACTATACATTACCACAGGAAATAGCAAGACAGGCACCAGAGCGACACCACCCCAACGATGGCGTTTCAGCAAATGCCTTTGTTGAGGGGTGCTAGCTTGCCTCGTGGCAAACCACCAACCCGATGCTCACCAGAATGGTTACGCAAAAAATGTAAATAAATTCAAATTAAATTAATAAAATTACATTAAATAATCTATTTACTCTCTTCAATTTTGATGCCATATGGTCTCCCTGCTGCCACATTCAGATGCTCTGCCACAGTTATTATAATAGTAATGCCTGTAATCTGCATGTCATACTGAATAACAGTATTATTTCACTAGCACAGCACAATCCCTATGTGTGTTATAACAAAGCAAACTGTTCTACATCCCTATTGAGGCTCTCTGTAGGCCAGAAATAGCCATTTTTAATACATATTCACCACAAATAAATTAGTACCAAACCAAATTTTTTTTCAGGAAAATTTGGCAAAATGGACGAATCAAATATTTCAAAAGTTCGCTCATCTCTACTCACAACCCTTGGTCTGATTCAAACACAATGACGTGCTTACTACTGAGCCACCATGTTGTTTTAGGAGCACTGGTATGGATTTAGCATAAGTGCCTCTAACAGCTTAAAGGGGTACTCCCGTGGAAAACTTTTTTTTAATCAACTGGTGCCAGAAAGTTAAACAGATTTGTGAATCACTTCTATTAAAAAATCTTAATCCTTCCAGTACTTTTTAGGGGCTGTATACTAAAGAGAAATGCTAAATAGAAATGCATTTCCTCTGATGTCATGACCACAGTACTCTCTACTGACCTCTGCTGTCCATTTTAGGAACTGTCCAGAGCAGCATATGTTTGCTATGGGGATTTTCTCCTGCTCTGGACAGTTCCTAAAATGGACAGCAGAGGTCAGCACAGAGCACTGTGGTCATGACATCAGAGGATATGCATTACTTTTTTGGATTTCTCTTTAGTATACAGTCCCTAAAAAGTACTGGAAGGATTAAGATTCTTTAATAGAAGTGATTTACAAATCTTTCTGGCACCAGTTGATTTAAGAAAAAAAAAAAAAGTTTTTCACGGTAGTACCCCATAGTCATTTGAAGCATCTGCCTTCCATTGGATAGACTATGTGATACCTAGCATTTGTAAATCACTTTATTTACTAAATGTCACTACTTACCCCCAGAAAAAGCCTGCATGTCTCTAGTAACAGGGAGACCAAGACAAAACACAGGAGAAAGTGAAAAAAGCCTTAACTGTGTGAATGCAAGCTGAGCCTGTCTGCCTTTTAAACACGATTGACACTGTTGATGAAAGGTAAATTAAGACTTTCATCTCATCTTTGACCCCCTACAGAGTTCTGGGCAGCTGTGATTTGTGTTCCTACTACTCTATAAACACAATGCTGCCTCCTGAATGTAACTCAATTACCTTTAGATTGCCAGCATCATCATAAGGAGTTTAATGCTTAGTGAAATCTCTTTCTTACTGTTTTTTTTTCATGTCTACTCACATGGTGCCTTACAAAACTAGTGCAATAGTCACCCTTTCTTCCTCCACATGTCATCTAAAGTAGTGTACTATAAGTAATTCACAGTGCCGTGCCAGCCTATCCAGTCCAGTGCATTTTCTCCAGCACTATGTCATGGTATAGCAGAGAGGAGTTGGTACTGTGCTATGATTGACCAGTGGGCCCAGCCCAGCTCTGGTCCCACCCCCTGGAGTGGAGGGAATGAGAAATAGCTATGCACCATGGAGGGACCTATTAGGTGCTCAATTACAGCAGTGAGAGCAGTAAAATAATATGGTCGCCACTTTATAGACATCTATAGACATCTTTGAATGCAATTTTTAATTTTAATTTTTATGTGTACTTATCATGGCGCATAAAATATTCTCCCTAGGTCTTACAAATTCAGTTTAGTTTGTCTTCTACAACTTTCCGTGGTGTCCTATTCACAGTGAAATCCGTCAGGCAGTTTTGTCAAGCTTGTTCTCCAAGACTTATCTTTTCTCTCTAGAACACTTTTAAGCTGCTTCTAGGTGTCCATATCCTTTGCATTAGGTTGATACATGTTTTTTTTCAACAATTGTGCAGCTATATTTTATTATATAGGGTAGTATACAAAGCAGCATGAGCCAATCACACAGCTAGTATCTGTGTATGAACACAATTTATTAAAGGGCTATTTCCATTCCATGTTTTAGGCTTCTTAGCGACCTCAAGCAATGGGTGGAGGAGGTTGAGAAGCTGAAAACAGCAATTTCCATAACTCCTATTGACTTTAATAGGAGTTTCAAAAATAATATAGTTCTGCTATAGTTATGCTGTTTACGTAACTCTGGGAGTTACATTAAGAGTGTAACTTTCAGGGCTATCCTATTTGCGCAACTCCTATTAAAGTAAATGTGAGTTATGGAAATTGTGTCTGGCCTTGGTCAGTGCAAAGAGTTCTGCAGCTCTCTCACCTTCAGAGGGAGTCTACCTAAATCTTCAACATTGCAGCACATCTTCATCCTGCCCACTGTGTCCCCCTGCAGAGATACTACAAGAGGTAGCATTCAGGAAAACGTATATTTGTAAGGGCTTGATTGCAAAGGAAGACCTGGCAAGTCAGCGACAGTCTCTAGATATCCTTTCTGGATTTGCTCAAAGAAAGAGAAGAGATCATTATACAGTTACCCACAGATCATCCCATCACGTTAAGCTAGTGCAGAAGAAATGTCCCCTTCAGCTGACAGCAGGAGAATAAAGAGAAACAGTTGGTTCAGTGATACCTTATACTATGATCGATCCCCACTCAATGATTTTCAGGGGCTGAAGATATTAGGTCATATTCTACATTGGACATTGCAATCAGAAAATACAATTACAATATAAGCAAACAAGTTAAGATTGCAGAACAATGTCCAATGGTTCAATTCATGATAAATCAATGTGGCCATTTTTTATGTCTGGCAGAAAATCAGTAAATGGAAGCGTAGATCATTATTCAATGTCTTAAGTGCCAGGATGCTCATCTAACAAGCATTTCATTTGACCTCTACACAAAAATGTTTTTCTACACTACTAAAACTGCCTTGATACATATTATTCATAGTAGAGACTAGTGATTCATTTTATAAAGTGGTTTATTCACCCACCAGTGTAACATCAGAGAGAGTGTTCAGCACAGCAGGCAGTATTGTTCCCCCTAAGCAAACAAGATTGTCAGCCAGCAACATAGACATTTTAACCCCTTAAGGACCAAGGGCGTACAGGTACGCCTTTGCTCCCTGGTACTTAAAGACCAAGGGCGTACCTGTACGCCCGTGGGAATTTCAGTCCCCGCCGCGTGCCGGGCGGGGACCGGACCGGGGTGACTGCTGATATCTATCAGCAGGCACCCCGCGCAAATGCCCAGAGGGGTCATCAGACCCCCCATGTCAGCGATCGGCGCAAATCGCAAGTGAATTCACACTTGCGATTTGCGCGATTCCGGGTCATTACGGGTCTATGGTGATCCGGAATAGAAGGGGGATCGCGGGTGTCCATGACACCCACAAACCCCCTGAAGAGATAGGAGTGAGGTGGCAGGGGTGCCACCCTCCTATCCCTGCTATTGGTGGTCAAGACGCGACCACCAATAGCAGATCGGGGGCGGGGGGGTTAACTTTCGTTTTCCCCGTACTGCCCACCCACAATAGGCGGGGCAGAACGGGGAAACGACAGAGGACCGGCGCTGGAGTCCACTTACCGATCTGCGGAGGCTGCGGGCGACGATCGGCGTCGGAGATCGGCGGGTGCCGATGTCCAGCAGCAAGCTCCCTGGATCCGACGGAAGCCGGTAAGTTGCCTAGCAACATCTGGAGGGCTGCAGTCCGAGACCACAATATAGTGGTCTCTATACTGTAGCACTCCAGATGTTGCAAAACTACAACTTCCAGCATGCCCAGAAAGCTGTTTGGGCATGCTGGGAGTTGTAGTTTTGCAACAGCTGGAGGGCTACAGTTTGAGACCACTATATGGTAGTCTTTGAACTATAGCCCTCCAGATCTTGCAAAACTACAACTCCTAGCAAGCCCACACAACTGTTTGCTGTTCGGGCATGCTGAGATTTGTAGTTTTGCAGCATCTGGAGGGCCACAGTTTGCAGTGGTCTCTATACTGTAGCTCTCCAGATGTTGCAGAACTGCAAATCCCAGCATGCTGGGAGTTGTTGTTGCGATCCCTCCAGCTGTTGCATAACTACATCTCCCAGCATGCCCTTCGGCGATTAGTACACGCTGGGAGTTGTAGTTTTGCAACAGCTGGAGGCACACTGGTTGGAAAATATTGAGTTAGATAACAGAACCTAACTGAAGGTTTTCCAACCAGTGTGCCTCCAGCTGTTGCAAAAGTACAACTCCCAGCATGCACGGTCTGTCAGTACATGCTGGGAGTTGTAGTTTTGAAACAGCTGGAGGTTTGCCCCCCCCCATGTAAATGTACAGGGTACATTCACACAGACAGGTTTACAGTAAGTTTCCTGCTTCAAGTATGAGCTGCGGAAAATTTTTTGCCGCAGCTCAAATTTCTAGCGGGAAGCTCACTGTAAACCTGCGCCCATGTGAATGTACCCTAAAAACACTACACTACACTAACACATAATAAAGGGTAAAACACTACATATACATCCCCTTACACTGTCCCCCCCCCAAATAAAAATGAAAAACGTATTATACAGCAGTGTTTCCAAAACGGAGCTTCCAGCTGTTGCAAAACAACAACTCCCAGCATTTCCAGACAGCCACTGACTGTCCAGGCATGCTGGGAGTTTGGCAACAGCTGGAGGCACCCTGTTTGGGAATTACTGGCGTAGAATACCCCTATGTCCACCCCTATGCAATCCCTAATTTAGTCCTCAAATGCGCATGGCGCTCTCTCACTTCAGAGCCCTGTTGTATTTCAAGGAAACAGTTTAGGGCCACATATGGGGTATTTCTGTGCTCGGGAGCAATTATGTTACAAATTTTGGGGGGCTTTTTCTCCTTTTACCCCTTCTGAAAAGGAAAAGTTGGGGGCTACACCAGCCTGTCAGTGTAAAAAGATTAAACATTTTACACTGACATGCTGGTGCTGTCCTTTACTTTTTATTTTCACAAGTGTTAAAAGGAAAAAAAGACCCCCAAAATTTGTAACGCAATTTCTCCTGAGTACGGAAATACCCCATATGTGGGCGTAAAATGCTCTGCGGGTGCATAACAAGGCTCAGGAGTGAGAGCGCACTAAGTACATTTGAAGCCTAAATTGGTGATTTGCACAGGGGTGGCTGATTTTACAGCGGTTCTGCCATAAACGCAAAAAAAGAAATACCCTCACGTGACCCCATTTTGGAAACTACCCCCCTCACGTAATGTAATAAGGGGTACAGTGAGCATTTACGCCCCACAGGTGTCTGACAGATTTTTGGAACAGTGGTCCGTGAAAATGAAAAACTTAATTTTTCATTTGCACAGCCCACTGTTCCAAAGATCTGTCAAACGCCAGTGGGGTGTAAATACTCACTGCACCCCTTATTAAATTCTGTGAGGGGTGTAGTTTCCAAAATGGGGTCACGTGGGGGGTCCACTGTTCTGGCACCACGGGGGGCTTTGTAAACGCACATGGCCCCTGACTTCTATTCCAACCAAATTCTGTCTTCAAAAGCTCAATGGTGCTCCTTCTCTTCTGAGCATTGTAGTGCGCCAGCAGAGCACTTGACATCCACACAATGGGTATTTCCATACTCAGAAGAAATGGGGTTACACATTTTGGGGGTCATTTTCTCCTATTACCCCTTGTAAAAATATAAAATGTGGGGAAAACCAGCTTTTTAGTGAAAACATTTTTTTTTCATTTACACATCCGACTTTAGCAAAAAGTCGTCAAACACCTGTGAGGCTTTAAGGCTCACTGTACCCCTTGTTGTGTTTCTTGAGGGGTGTAGTTTCTAAAATAGTATGCCATGTTTTTTTTTTTTTTTTTGCTGTTCTGGCACCATAGGGGCTTCCTAAATGCGACATGCCCTCCAAAAACAATTTCAGCAAAATTCGCTTTTCAAAAGCCAAATGTGACTCCTTCTCTTCTGAGCATTGTAGTGCGCCAGCAGAGCACTTGACGCTCACACTTGGGGTATTTATATACTCAGAAGAGATGGGGTTATAAATTTTGTCCTATTATCCCATGTAAAAATTAAAAATTTTGGGGAAAACTAGCATTTTAGTGGAAAAAAATAAATAAATAATTTACACATCCAACTTTAACAAAAAGTCGTGAAGCACCTGTAGGGTTTTAAGGCTCAGTGGACCCCTTGTTACGTGCCTTGAGGGGTGAAGTTTCCAAAATAGTATGCCATGTAGGTTTTTTGCTGTTCTGGCACCATAGGGGCTTCCTAAATGTGACATGTCCCCCAAAAACCATTTCAGAAAAACTCACTCTCCAAAATCCCATTGTCGCTCCTTCCCTTCTGAGCCCTCTACTGCGCCCGCCGTACACTTGACATACACATATGAGGTATTTCCTGACCCGAGAGAAATTGGGTTACACATTTTAGGAAGATTTCTCTCCTTTTACCCCTTGTAAAAATTCAAAAACTGGGACTACAAGAACATGCCAGTGTAAAAAATAAAGATTTAGAATTTTCTCTTTCAATTTGCTGCTATTCCTGTGAAACACCTAAAGGATTAACAAACCTTTTGAATGTAATTTTGAATACTTTGAGGGGTGCAGTTTTTATAATGGGGTCCTTCAAATCCCCTTCAAAACAGAACTGGTCCCTGAAAAATTTTGATTTTGAAAATTTTGTGAAAAATTTGAAAATTGCTGCTGAACTTTGAAGCCCTCTGATCTCTTCCAAAAGTAAAAACATGTCAACGTTATGATGCAATCATAGAGTAGACATGTTGTATATGTGAATCAATTCATAATTTATTTGGAATATGTATTTTCCTTATAAGCAGAGAGCTTCAAAGTTAAAAAAAAATGCAAAATGTTCAATTTTTTCATCAAATTTTTGAATTTTTCACCAAGAAACGATGCAAGTATCGACAAAATTTTACCCCTAACATAAAGTAGAATATGTCACGAAAAAACTATCTCGAAATCAAAATGAAAGGTTAAAGCATCACAGAGTTATTAATACTTAAAGTGATCAGATGTGCAAAAAATGGCCGGTTCCTACAGTGAAAATTGGCTGGGTCCTTAAGGGGTTAAGGGGTTAAAGGAGTATTCCAGGATTTTTTTTATTTTTTTATTTGACTATGCTACGGGGGCTGTAAAATTTGTGTAGTTCATAATATAGTGTCTGTACCTGTGTGTAACGGTGGTCTCATAATTCTTCTGTGATTATGGCCCCAATATTTATTTTTAACATATTAAGCAAGAGAGTCCGGCACTACAGAGTCCATAGGAGATGGATAGGGACGTGGATATCTATACTGCAATGAATAGATGTCTGGCAGTGCTCTAATAGCTACAGCTTAGCTTCAATCACAGTGGGATAAGAAAAAAGGGAAAACCGGTGACTCACCATTCTTACGTCTTCAGACTTCTTTATTGAAATACTCACATTTATGACTCGGGAGGGGACATACACAGGGGGGGTACAGAAAGGCAACAAGCTCGGTTTCGCACTGTCTAGTGCTTCATCTGGCCATACAACCTCGTCTGGATACGTGCACCATAAATACAGGTAAACCCATTAGTGACCACCCACACACGTGATTGGTAACGTCAGAGATACAGGTGAGTATCTCTCAAGCACACTGCTGTATCTGCCCGATCGTTTAACCCTAAAGAGCCCGTTGCATTGGACCTAATGATCCAATGCAACTCCCGTTGGAGATGTTTCTTGTCAGCGTTTTCTCCATATTTGGGTTCCACTTTTTCAAGTCCACTCAATAGTAGGACCTCCGGATAATTATCATGCGTCTCTGCTTCATGGGACATTAGACGGGGCGCCCCTGGCTTACCCGTGCGGATGGAATAAAAATTTTCCCTAATCCGCAAAAATCACCATAAGAAAAATGAATGTAAACCGTTTTTCTGACTTTTGTTTGATTTTATCACATAATAATTTTTATTATGGGATGAAATCAAACAAAAGTCAGAAAAACGGTTTACATTCATTTTTAACAATTCTTCAATGAATTAATCGATAGAAGCTGCCATAAGGAGAAATTGGTACATACTAGAGTCAGACGAAAGGGAATTTAAAATGCAAGAACTGCAACTTCTGCAGGTATAATATGGCTAGCAGGCATTTAAGAATAGGACCAATTCATCATTCAGTTAATGAGTTAGTAACCTGTAAATCAAAAAATATAGTGTATGCAATTTTCTGCCCATGCGGTTTTTACTACAATGGGAAGATGCGACGGCAGCTTTGCGAGCGGATTAGGGAGCATTTTTATTCCATCTGCACGGGTAAGCAAGGGGCGCCCCGGTCTAATGTCCCATGTAGCAGAGACGCATGATAATAATCCGGAGGTCCTACGATTCAGTGGACTTGAAAAAGTGTAACCCAAATATGGAGAAAACAATGACAAGAAACTTCTCCAATGGTAGTTGCATTGGATCTTTAGGTCCAATGCAATGGGCCCTTTAGGGTTAAACAATCAAGCAGATACAGCAGTGTGCTTGTGAGATACTCACCTGTCTCTCTTACGTTACCAATCACGTGTGTGGGTGGTCATTAACTGGCTTACCTGTATTTATGGTGCACATATCCAGACAAGGTTGTATGGCCGGATGAAGCACTAGACAGTGCGAAAAAGAGCTTGTTGCCTTTCTCTACCCCCCCCCCCTCCCTTTGTATGTCCCCTCCTGAGTCATAAATGTGAGTATTTTAATAAAGAAGTCTGAAGACGTAAGAATGGTCGCCAGTTTTTCCTTTTTTCTTATCCCACTGTGATTTATTTTTAAAAGCATACAAAATTACTCATGTCTTGGGATGTCCCAGGTTGCAGTGCGTCGAGACCTGACATCACTAATCAGGTGATCAGAGGGAATCTGTCCTGCTTCAATCTTGCAACAGCTGTAGGCCCCCTGGTTAGAAAACACTGTGTTTAAATGGGTGGGGTGGCTGATGTGTGGGAGGAAGGAAAATGGCCTCAAACTTTCAAGCATTGAACTGTGGGATGTGTAGTTTAGAGAACAAAATCCAACAGGAAATACGTAGTTCTGGCAGGTAAGTACTAAAATCACCTTTTAGTGGATAACACCTTTCAATTTGTTAAAATAAATCAGCCATGGATCAGTGAGGAATTTAAAACTCATGTGCCAGATGCCACTGATTAGACAGTATTATCACCACCCCTGCTGTTTGTTGACTACTGCAACTCCAACCAGTCCACTACTGCCTACTGTCCACTGATTCTGCAACTTCCACCAGTCCACCACTGCCTGCTATAAGCTGGATACTACAACTTCCACCAGTCAACCACTTCATGCTTTATGATGCCTACTACAACATCCACTAGTCCATCACTGCCTGCTGTATGCTGGCTACGACCCTTCCACCAGTATACCACTGCCTGCTGAATGCTGGCTACTGCAGCTTCCAACAGTACACCCCTGCCTGCTGTAAGCTGGATACTACGACTTCCACCAGTTCCCCATTGCCTTCTGTCCTATACGCTAGCTACTTTAACTCCAACCAGTACACTAGTACACATACACAACCCATGATCCCAAATAAATGGATATTTGTAACTCTCAAAAGGAATAATTTTTGGAACGCTTGGAAAAAGCCATTGCATCTTCCAATACCTCCATGTCTGTTTTAACACCGGCAGGTATTTACTTCATGCCACTTTATTTAAGTGTTAAAAAGCATACAAAATCTGCTAAGGCAGTGGCCCTCATTTACTATTCTAAACCCGACCTCTTTTGTCGGGTTTTTTTGTCGCATCTTTGTCTGCGCCATGTCGCAGACATCGTGCGCCAGTCTGCGACACCATACAACATTTTTTCCCGACGGACCCGATGTGGATTCTCCCAAACCCGAAAAAGGGGCGTTATCCGACATTTCTGAGCTTTCCCACGTATTTATTAAGGTTTCCAACCCGAATTTGTTGTATTGTTGTGGATTTTTTCCCGACAGCTCAGAGGAGTTGGAAACCAAAACCAACAAAACCCACGTGCGACAAACAGGATGCGACATAATAATAAGTAAGTTACCACATGACATGTAACTTAGCCTTTAAACCACTTAAAACTACTTGAACACATTCTAGTAGAGTTAAGGCTTTCAAGCTCTTCAGTAGCATTATAAACATGTTTTGAGGCTTCTTCATTATTGATTCGCAGAGAACTAGTTTGACACCAACCAAACATTTTCTGAAAGTACAACAAGTCCAGTGAACAAAACTTTTCAAAAATGTGCTTATACGTAATCCAGACTATGATACTTTGCTGTCAACACCGACATTCAAAGTCTGATCCAAAATAGAAGAACTGTGCATGCTCCTCAAGCACTTAGTGCTAGAGGTAGCTAACAATCTATAGTTTATCACTTAATACCATATTTCATATATAATGATCTTAACCCCTTAAGGACATAACCCATTTTGACCTTAAAGGGGTACTCTGCCCCTAGACATCTTATCCCCTATCCAAAGGATAGGGGATAAGATGTCATATTGCCGGGGTCCCGCTGCTGGGGACCCCCGGGATCTTAGCTGCCCCACTATCATTACTGCACAGAGCAGACTCGCTCCGTGCGTAATGACGGGCAATACAGGGGCCGGAGATTCGTTACGTCACTGCTCCGCCCCCTCGTGACGTAACGGCCCGATGGCATGGCGGCCATCACACCCCCTCCCATAGACTTGCATGAGAGGCAGAGCCTTGCCGTTGCGATTTTCCGTCCCCTGTATCGCTGGTCATTACGCACGGAGCGAGTCTGCTCTGTGCAGTAATGATAGCGGGGTGCCGCAGCCGAGATCCCTGGGGTCCCCAGCAGAGGGACCCCGGCGATCTGACATCTTATCCCCTATCCTTTGGATAGGGGATAACATGTCTAGGGGCAGAGTACCTCTTTAAGGACACAATCATTTTTTTCAAATCTGACCACCTTCACTTTATGCATTAATTGCTCTGGGATGCTTTTACTTATGAATTTGATTCAGAGATTGTTTTATCGTGACATATTCTACTTTAATATAGTGCAAAATCTACTTGCATCATTTCTTTGTGAAAAACTCCAAGATTTCAAATCAAAAGATTTCAAATTCAAAATTTAGCATTTTTCTAACTTTGAAACTCTCTGCTTGTAAGGAAAATGGACATGCCAAATAAATTATATATTCATTCACATATACAATGGCTGACATTTATCATTGTCTTTAGACTGTTTTTATGTCTACAAGAGGCGCAAAAAGGCGCAAGCAGGGTTTATTTGCGCCTTTTTTGCGCCTTTTTGTTTACACATTTCTGCTGATTTTGAGTTGCAATCCACTGATTTTGAGTTGTGATCCACTGATTTTGGCAATAAACATGATATAGAAGGGATTTATGAACTGCGCCTTTTGTAAAAAGGCGCAAAAAAGGCGCAAAGCCACTGAAAAGTGTCTAAAACTACACCATCCCAGACCTGGCATAGCTTTTTAGTGTATGTGAAGAGAGAAATTTTAGAAAAGGTTTACCTGCACAAAATGTATCAAATGCTCGGTGAACATTTAATACATTTGGTGATCCTACACATTATCAGCACACAAAAAAAGGTGTAAAAAAAATTCTTCACTTACACCTACAATCATAAATGTGGGCCAATATGTCTACTTTATGTTGGCATCATAAAGTTGACATGTTGTTACTTTTTGAAGACATTAGAGGGCTTCAAAGTTTAGCAGCTATTTTCCAAATTTTCTCAAAAAATTCAAATTTAAATTTTTCAGGGACCAGTTCAGTTTAAAGTGGACTTGAGGGGCCTTTCTGTGAGAAATCCCCCATAAATAATCCCATTATAGAAACTGCACTCCTCAAAGTATTCAAAATGACATTTAGAAAGTTTGTTACCCTTTAGGTGTTTCACAGGAATAGCAGCAAAGTGGAGGAAAAAACAAAAAATCTCAATTTTTTGCAGTAACATGTTCTTGAAGCCTCATTTTTTTAATTTTTACAAGGGGTATAAGGAAAAAAAAGCCCCCATAATCTGTAACCCAATTTCTCTCGAGTATGGAAATACCTCATATGTGAATGTAAAGCACTCTGCGGGTGCACTACAGGGCTCAGAAGGGGAGGAGCAACTTTGGGATTTTCGAGAGAGAATTTAGCTGAAATGGTTTTTGGGGGGCATGTCGCAAAAAAAAAAAAAAAAAAAACAGATGGCACACTATTTGGGAAACTGCACCCCTCAAAGAACGTAACAAGGGGTACAGTGAGAATTAACACACCACAGGTGTTTGACAAATTTTCATTAAAATTGCACATGAAAATGAAAAAATAGATTTTTTTTTAACTTAAATGCTGGTGTTACTCCAAATTTTTCATTTTCACAAGGGGTAATAGGATAAAAAGCCCCACAAAATTTTGAACTCCATTTCTCATTTCTTCAGAGTATGAAAATACCCCATATGTGGATTCAAAGTGTTCTGGGGGCGCACAACAGGACGCATAAGAGAAAGAGAGCCATTGGGCTATTGGAGAAAGAATTTGGATGGAATTCAAGTCGGGGGCCATGTGCAATTACAAAGCTCCCATAGTGTCATATCAGTGAACCATCCCCCCCCCCCACACACACACACACACACACATGTTATCCCATTTGTTTGGAAATTAAACCCCTCGCGTAATGTAACAAGGGGTGCAGTGAAGATTTACACCCCACTGGCATTTGAGAGATTTTTGGAACAGTGGGCTGTGCAAATGAAAAATTAAATTTTTCATTTTCAATGCCACTGTTCAAAAAATCTGTCAGACACCTGCGGGGCGCAAATGCCTACTGCACCACTTATTACATTCCTTAATGGGTGTAGTTTCCAAAATGGGGTCACATGTGGGTGTTTTTTAATTTTTTTGTGTTTATGTCAAAACCTTTGGTTCGATCAGCCATCCCTGTGCAAATACTGAATTTAGGCCTCAAATGTGCATGAGACTGTTCCACTCCTTAGCCATGTTGTCTACCCTCAGAGCAATTTACGCCCACATATGGGGTATTTCCGTACTCGGGAGAAATTGTGTTACTTATTTTGGGGGGCTTTTTCTCCTTTTACATCTTGTGAAAATAAAAAAATTAAGGGAAAACGCAGCAAGTTAGTGTACATTTTTTTTTTAAACGAACATGCTGGTGTAGCCCCAAATTTTTCATTTTCAGAAGTGGTAAAAGGAAAAAAGCCCCCAAAAATTTGTAACACAATTTCTCCCGAGTACAGAAATACCCCATGTGTGGCCCTAAACTGTTGCCTTGAAATAGTGCAGGGCTCTGGAGTGAGAGAGCACCATGCGCATTTGAGGCCTAAAGTAGTGATTTGCATGAGGGCGGCAGAGGCTATGTTCAGACCGTGGAATGTCCGCACTGAAAATTTCCGTGCGGACATTCCACCAACAGCAGAGCGCTGGCAGAACATGCCGGCGCTCTGAGTGCTCGGAAGTGTGCTGTCTCATAGACTTCACAGAAAGAATAGAAATGTCCATGCTTACTGCAGACTCTGTATTTCTGCCACAGAAACATCTGCAGTGGAAATTCTGCCGTGTGCACAAGAAAGTATTGGGGTGCTGGGCCGCAAAAGTTTGTTTGAGCCGCCATAAAATTGACAACGTCCTCACTGAAAAAAACGTAAAGTCCATTTCAGTGAGGACTGTGGGGTCAATTTGAATTTCTGGGCGGCCAATAAACCTAGAGATCAGTGGCTCATACAGGTGACCCCGCCTGGACTGGACCTATATGGGGGGGGGCAGGGGTATTCTATAGGGGACAGGGTCACTAGTATGGGGACCTCTACTGTTATTGCCCTGCAGCGCCACCTTCTGGGCGGCTCATTATCACTGGATGATGGGGAGGAGAAAGAAATGTGTGGTCTCTCGACTCTCCGATACGTATGGCGTATGCCTCCTCCACAGAAAAGGCTTTGGGGTATTTATATTTTATATGGGGGGGGGGGCAAATGTGTAAATGTAGTGGTTTCACTTTATTTCAGTGTGTAGTGTAGTGATTTTTTACATTTACTGTAGGCTTTTTTGTGCTTTTCTTGGGTGTTTGTGGTCCGTGCTACCAGCAACTGTTCTGCGCTGTGTGGCCAGACTATCAGTAATAATTCACTGATCAGGAATTATCGCAGTCTGCACATGGGGTATGCACCGGCAACACAGCGCAGAATAGATGCTGGTGGCACTGATCACATATGCCCCCCAAAAAAGTGCAAAAAAAACCTGCACCCCATAAAAAGCTAGGGGAAGGCAGCAGACCAGTGGTTGCCTAGGTGTGGCCCTCCAGATGTTGCAAAACTACAACTCCCAGCACGCTTGGACAGCCGTTAGCTGTCTTGGCATGCTGGGAGTTGTAGTTTTGCAACATTTGGAGGACCACAGTTTGGAGACCACTGTGTAGTGGTCTCTAAACTATGGCCATCCATATGTTGGAAAACTGCAACTCCTAGCATGTCCAGACATTGGATGGAAAGGACTTTATCGTTGCTGTAAGATGTAGAAGGGAATATGTACAGTATATAATTTATTTCTTTTTTTCGCTGCAAACAGATGAATGAAGAAAAGGAAATAGGAGGGAAAGACCTTAATTACATAATGAAACCACAGCCAATTAAGGTCAAACCACTTGACCTACATCCCTTTGATGTTCTATTACCTATTTGACCTTAAATGGCTTTGGTTTCATTATTCAATTAACCTTAATTTGCTCCAATAAGAGCAGCTACTGTATATTTCAAAACTTTCTTTCTTCCATTCATACAGTCACAGTGACTCCCTGTCGGTCCCCACTGCAATCACTGTGATTGCAAACTGGAACAACTGGAATTCAAGAATTACAACTACCATCATCTCCTACATAAAAAAATAAAAGATTTTTCCCATATATAACATCCCACATCCATGGTTACATATTACCTTCTACAGCTTACAGCAACGAAAAAGTCCTTTTCATCCTACTGAAATTATAGCTCCCATCCCTGTCTTCACGCATATGCAGAGACATTGGAATTACAAGAAGAGTTTTGCAGTAATTTCTAATTTAAAACCAGCTCATACTGTATAATTGTCACGATTCGGCTTCCAGGTAGTGGATCCTCTGTGCCAGAGAGGGATTGGCGTGGACCGTGCTAGTGGACCGGTTCTAAGCCACTACTGGTTTTCACCAGAGCCCGCCGCAAAGCGGGATGGTCTTGCTGCGGCGGTAGTGACCAGGTCGTATCCACTAGCAACGGCTCACCTCTCTGGCTGCTGAAGATAGGCGCGGTACAAGGGAGTAGGCAGAAGCAAGGTCAGACGTAGCAGAAGGTCGGGGGCAGGCGGCAAGGTTCGTAGTCAGGATGGGTAGCAGAAGTTCAGGTACACAGGCTTTGGACACACTAAACGCTTTCACTGGCACAAGGCAACAAGATCCGGCAAGGGAGTGCAAGGGAGGAGACTAGATAAAGGCAGGGAGCAGGTGGGAGCCAATTAAGCTAATTGGGCCAGGCACCAATCATTGGTGCACTGGCCCTTTAAGTCTCAGAGAGCTGGCGCGCGCGCGCCCTAGAGAGCGGAGCCGCGCGCGCCAGCACATGACAGCAGGGGACCGGGACGGGTAAGTGACCTGGGATGCGACTCGCGAGCGGGCGCGTCCCGCTGTGCGAATCGCATCCCCAACGGCCAACACAGTGCAGCGCTCCTGGTCAGCGGGACTGACCGGGGCGCTGCAGGGAGAAAGACGCCGTGAGCGCTCCGGGGAGGAGCGGGGACCCGGAGCGCTAGGCGTAACAGTACCCCCCCCCTTAGGTCTCCCCTTCTCTTTGTCCGGTAACTGCCTCCCCTGGGATGAGGACACCGGGAAAGAATGGAGGGTTTCCTCAACGGCAGGCAGTACAGCAGGAGTGGGAATGGGGAGGGAGGGCAGAGGGCGAGGCCTGGCACGGGGCAGTGTGACACCAGGACGGGGGCCATGGGGAGGCACAGAGGCTTGCCTGATGGGACTGGGAGGGGGGGAGAGGCACTTCCTGTGGCAGGCAGAGTCCCAGTTCCTGATCTCCCCGGTGGTCCAATCAATGGTGGGGGAATGAAGCCGGAGCCAAGGCAGACCGAGGAGGACCTCAGAAGTACAGTTGGGGAGAATGAAGAACTCAATCCTTTCGTGGTGGGGTCCGATAGACATCAGGAGGGGTTCTGTGCGGTAACGCACGGTGCAGTCCAATCTGGCTCCGTTGACCGCGGAAATGTAGAGCGGTTTGACGAGACGGGTCACCGGGATGCTGAATCTATTAACAAAGGACTCCAACAAAAAATTCCCGGAGGCACCAGAGTCCAAGCAGGCCACGGCTGAGATGGAGGAGTTGGCTGTAGAGGAAATCCGCACGGGCACCGTGAGACGTGGAGAAGAAGACTTAGAAGCAAAAGATGCCACACCCACGTGAGCTGGGTGCGTGCGTGCGTTTCCCAGGCGTGGAGGACGGATAGGGCAATCCACCAAGAAATGCTCAGTACTGGCACAGTACAGACAGAGATTTTCTTCTCTACGGCGATTCCTCTCTTCCTGGGTCAGGCGAGACCGATCCACTTGCATGGCCTCCTCGGCGGGAGGCCCAGGCGAAGACTGCAAAGGATGCTGTGGGAGAGGTGCCCAGAGATCTAAGTCTTTTTCCTGGCGGAGCTCTTGGTGTCGCTCAGAAAAACGCATGTCAATGCGGGTAGCCAAATGGATGAGTTCTTGGAGGTTGGCAGGAATCTCTCGTGCGGCCAGCACATCCTTGATGCGACTGGATAGGCCTTTTTTAAAGGTCGCGCAGAGAGCCTCATTATTCCAGGATAGTTCAGAAGCAAAAGTACGGAATTGTATGGCGTACTCGCCAACGGAAGAATTACCCTGGACCAGGTTCAGCAAGGCAGTCTCAGCAGAAGAGGCTCGGGCAGGTTCCTCAAAGACACTTCGGACTTCAGCAAAGAAGGACTGGACTGTGGCTGTGGCAGGATCATTGCGGTCCCAGAGCGGTGTGGCCCAAGACAAGGCCTTTCCTGAAAGAAGACTTACTACGAACGCCACCTTAGACCGTTCTGTAGGAAACAAGTCTGACAACATCTCCATATGCAGGGAACACTGAGACAAAAATCCACGGCAGAGTCTGGAGTCCCCATCAAATTTGTCCGGCAGGGACAAGCGGAGGTTAGGAGCGGCCACTCGCTGCGGAGGAGGTGCAGGAGCTGGCGGAGGAGATGGTTGTTGCTGTAGCAGAGGCAGAATTTGCTGTAACATGGCGGTCAACTGCGACAGCTGCTGTCCTTGTTGGGCAATCTGCTGCGATTGCTGAGCGACCACCGTGGGAAGATCAGCGAGACTTGGCAGCGGCACCTCAGCGGGATCCATGGCCGGATCTACTGTCACGATTCGGCTTCCAGGTAGTGGATCCTCTGTGCCAGAGAGGGATTGGCGTGGACCGTGCTAGTGGACCGGTTCTAAGCCACTACTGGTTTTCACCAGAGCCCGCCGCAAAGCGGGATGGTCTTGCTGCGGCGGTAGTGACCAGGTCGTATCCACTAGCAACGGCTCACCTCTCTGGCTGCTGAAGATAGGCGCGGTACAAGGGAGTAGGCAGAAGCAAGGTCAGACGTAGCAGAAGGTCGGGGGCAGGCGGCAAGGTTCGTAGTCAGGATGGGTAGCAGAAGTTCAGGTACACAGGCTTTGGACACACTAAACGCTTTCACTGGCACAAGGCAACAAGATCCGGCAAGGGAGTGCAAGGGAGGAGACTAGATAAAGGCAGGGAGCAGGTGGGAGCCAATTAAGCTAATTGGGCCAGGCACCAATCATTGGTGCACTGGCCCTTTAAGTCTCAGAGAGCTGGCGCGCGCGCGCCCTAGAGAGCGGAGCCGCGCGCGCCAGCACATGACAGCAGGGGACCGGGACGGGTAAGTGACCTGGGATGCGACTCGCGAGCGGGCGCGTCCCGCTGTGCGAATCGCATCCCCAACGGCCAACACAGTGCAGCGCTCCTGGTCAGCGGGACTGACCGGGGCGCTGCAGGGAGAAAGACGCCGTGAGCGCTCCGGGGAGGAGCGGGGACCCGGAGCGCTAGGCGTAACAATAATTACAATGACATCATCCTTCACAATTACATTAAATACATATATACATTATTGTCCCCATAATCTGCCTCCACAAATTACAATTTGAAGTATCCTTGTAGAGATGAGCGAACTTACAGTAAATTTGATTCGTCACGAACTTCTCGGCTCGGCAGTTGATGGCTTTTCCTTCATAAATTAGTTCAGCTTTCAGGTGCTCCGGTGGGCTGGAAAAGGTGGATACAGTTCTAGGAGACTCTTTCCTAGGAATGTATTCACCTTTTCCAGCCCACCGGAGCACCTGAAGGCTGAACTAATTTACGCAGGATAAGTCATCAACTACCGAGCCAAGAAGTTCGTGACGAATCGAATTTACTGTAAGTTCGCTCATCTCTTTATCCTTGATTTCTGATAGACCTCTGTAAATGTATAGATTTTTGGTAAATTAGGAAAACTCAGCCTTTTTTTGTCTACTGTATTATACATATTACTGATGTCCCTGTCCTCGGCTGGTCTCTGACACCCACAATTATTCATGGCAGCACATCTAAATGCCCGGAAAAATGAAAAAAATTATTTAGAACAAAAACTAGAAAAAAATATGAAATGCACTCCTCATTCTTATTAAATATTGAGCACTGAATTTTCTAGTCCCTGCCCGCTTCCGAAAATTGAAAGACAAAAAAAAAAAAAAAGAAAGAAATTTATGTGGATGGGCAGGGACCTAAAAATGTAGCCAACAATAATAAAAATGTAAAAAGGGGCCATTTAAATGTAAAAATAATATATTTTTTTATAATTAATTATAATTATTATATTATAATTATAATCATTATATATATTATAATTATTTTTTTTTATTAGCAATGTATTTTATTATTGTGTTTAATGAAGTGTGTGTTTCACTTTTTTTTCCTTATTTTGTAAATTTTTTAGGTAGTACTACTACTCCCAGCATGGAATAGACTGTTCCATGATGGGAGCTGTAGTATCTGTACTAATAGACAGATCGCCCCGGGTGTCACTCCTTACACCCGATGCGATCATCCTATCTATTGCAGAGATGGAGCGGCTTTTTTCTGCGCTCGCATCTCTGCACTATACTCCGGCCGGCCAATGATGTGAATAGAATTTACATCAATTATTCATATTTCCCGCAGAGAGCTGTGATTGGCCAGATGGTACCATCCAATCACAGCTCTCTGCGGGAAATATGAATAGTGGGTATATATACAGCATATACTCATACTACAGTAGGAACAGAGAAGAGCGTCCGGCCGCCTGCATCTATACATTATACAGGATGATCATAGCGGGTGTCAGGCCTTGAGCTGTGTAAGGGGCCCCAAAATTTCTGATGGCGGCCCTGCCCCCTGTCAACCATGTACACTCTTCTACACCCCTCTGTCACCCATGTATACTCCTCTACACCCCTCTGTCACCCATGTACACTCCTCTACACACCTGTCACCCATGTACACCTTCCTGCACCCCTCTTTTACCCCTTTACACCTATAAGCTCTTGTATTCCTACTCAATTCTAAAAGGGGAATCTGGAAACTGATGCTGGTAAAGTGCGGAGCCTAATAGGTTTGTTTTGCAGGTTTAACAGTGAAGAATTGTGGCTGGAAGAAATTGATGGTGCGGACCAGATGGAGAAGAGAAGGAAACAATGCTGATTTTAAAAGACATCACATGTGAGTTGCTGTATAGAGCAACAATGTAATCTACACTACTTACCCACCACAGATAAATTGATCTTGTACATTGCATTGCGGCTTAGATTTTTTATATTTATTTTTTGCTCATCAGCTTCAGAAGGGGTTCCCCGTAACATTTGATGAGCAGTGATAATGACAATGTACAATACATGACAACAATACATATGTACATGATAGCTCTGCCACTTTTATATGCTACTTACAACATTCAGGTGATCTCTCTGGCCACAAGAGAACCCTGTGCACATTGGACAGGAAATAATTGACATTAGACATGACACATTTTGTGGACTGATGTGTACTGAAAAAACATTGACTATATAGCTACAGTCCTAACGGAATATGACATATGAGCATTTTTGTATAGGATACATAGTATGTACATCACTGACTATTTGAAATTTTTACTGACTTTCTGTACATGAAATTATATACTTTCTAATGACTAGACCAGTGTCTCCATACCTTTTTTGGCTCGGGGAACCCTTCGAAAAAAATGTTTATACCAGGGAACCCCTTCCGAGGCGGCTGACGAGCAAAAAAAAAAAAAAGGAGAGCAGCATTGTAATGTACAACATCAATGTATCTGACGGTATGTAAATTACAGTGCTGCTTTATACAGCAACTCACACATGATCTCTTCTAAAATCTACATTGTTTCCTTCTCTTCTCCATCTGGTCTGCGCCGTCAATATCTTCCAGCCCCAATTCTTCACCATAAACCTGCAAAACAAACCTACTAGGCTCCGCACTTTACCAGCATCAGCTTCCAGATTCCCCTTTTAGAAGTGAGGAGGAATACAGGGGTTTATAGGTGTAAAGGGGTAACAGATGGCTGCAGTAAGGTGTACATGGGTGACAGGTGTGTAGAGGAGTGCACATGGGTGAAAGAGGGATGTAAAGGAGTGTACATGGGTGACAGAGGGGTGTAGAGTAGTGTACATGGGTGACAGAGGGGTGTAGAGAAGTGTACATGGTGACTGAGGGGTGTACATGGGTGACATAGTGGTGTTGGGGGTGTAGAGGAGTGTACATGGGTGACAGAGGGGTGTAGAAGAGTGTACATGGATGAGAAAGGGGTGTTGGGAGTGTAGCAGAGTGTACATGGGTGACAGAGGAGTGTACATGGGTGGCAGGGGGGTGTACATGGATGACAGAGGGGTGTAGAATAGTGTACATGGGTGACAGGGGGTGTAGGGGGTAAAAGAGGGGTGGACAGGAGTGACAAGGTGGTAAGAGAGGGGTGGACAGGGGTGACAAGGGGGTAACAGAGGGATGAAGAGAGGTGACAAAGGGACAGAGAGGTGAATAGTGGGGGTTGGACATTGGTGATAGGGTGGTAGATTGGGGGGGTGGTCAGAGGGGTGGTGAACATGGGTGACAGGGGCCGACCAGGTGGACAAGGATGACAGGAAAGGGGACAAGGGTGAAAGGGGGTAACAGAGGGGTGGCAAAGGGGTGACAGAGTGGTAACAGAGGAGTGGACATGGGTGACAAAGGGACAGAGGGGTGAATAGTGGGGGTTGGACATTGGTGATAGGGAGTAGATTGGGGGGTGGTCAGAGGGGTGGTGAACATGGGTGACAGGCAGACAAGGTGGACATGGATGACAGAAAAGTGGACAAGGGTGAAAGGGGGTAACAGAGGGGTGGACAGGGGTGACAAAGGGACAGAGGGGTGAATAGTGGGGGTTGGATATTGGTGATATGGGGATGGCCAGAGGGGTGGTGAACATGGGTGACAGGGGCGGACAAGGTAGACATGACAGGAAAGTGGACAAGGGTGAAAGGGGGTAAGAGAGGAGTGACAAAGGGGGTGGACACGGGTGACAGAGGGGAGAGGGTGCACTACCTTAATTAAGCTGAGCAGATCCATCTTTCAGCAGGGGGGTCGGGTAGCATCAGGCCGGCCGGGTAACATTAAGCCGGCCAGGTAGCATCAGGCGGAACGGGTAACATCAGGCGGAACAGGTAACATCAGGCCGGAGAGGTAATATCAAGCGTGCCTGTGAGTTACTCATGGTGCCACAGGGGGGGACGCTGTGTGCGCAGTGTGCACGTACACGCAATGTGCACGCAGGGTTCCCTACCCTCATGTGACACCGTGATGCGCAGGCCGGGTGGGAGATTTTAAAAAATAAAATAAAAAATTTGCCTGCTGGAGCCTGCAGAACCCCTGGCTGTTCTCTACGGAACCCCAAGGTTTTGGGGAACCCCGGTTTGGAATCACTGGACTAGACAAAAATAGTATGTTTTTGACTACTATTATATACATAAGCATTATTATACACTAATGTGCATTTTATGTCAATGAGGTAAGTAGATACGTTTTTCCTGAAAGGCTCAGGATACCTCCTGTATAACCGCCATAGCTAGCAAGAACATTAGACATTATAGACATTTTGTGCAAACATTTTATATGCACTTTATTACAAGGTGTCCCAGTGAATCAACTTCACAATAATACTTGTTGTTTCATATACTTGTGCAAAAACAGGAAACAATATATTACACTTTGCATGGAATAATAGTACTGCTCTACAGTTCTGGTACTCAAGAGTCTGTAGTAAAGGATCACGGCTTGAGGCGGGTACATAAACTTACGCAGAATGATTACAGGTAGTTCTTGGTTAGTCCACCAGGTGCATCTTTTTCAGAATTAGAATGAAAAGTAAAAGCATCCCAGAGTTATTAATGTTTAACCCCTTAAGGACCAGGCACGTACTTATATGTCCGTGGGAATTTTGAATCCCGCCGCGCAACGGGCGGGTTGCGAAACCAAACACCTGCTGAAATCGTTCAGCAGGCGTCCGAGGCAAACGCCGAGGGGGGTCCTGAGACCCCCCCCATGTCGGCAATCGCAGAAAATTGCATGTCAATTCAGACATGCGATTTTCTGCTATTCCAGGCTGATCGGGTCTCTGTGGTCTCGCAGTGCTGCGATCTCCTCCTATCCCCTGCCATTGGTCAGAACTGATTCTGACCAATGGCAGAGCAGGACAGTGGGTTGCCATGGCAACACCCCATTCTGCCCACCCCTGGATGTTGCGGGGAACATGGGGAGAAGATGGAGGTCGGTACCTGCAGGAGAAGATGCCTGGGAACAGCTGATCGTCGCTGCAGACTGCTGGATCCTGGCTCAGGTAGGGAAGCGACAAGGGGAATGAAAGTGATAGTAATGTGATCTTTACTGTGGCAACCACTAGGAAGGCCAAACTGCAACTCCCAGCATGCCCAGACAGCCAAAGGCTGTCTGGGCATGCTGGGAGTTGTAGTTTTGCAACATCTGGAGGGTCACAGTTTGGGGACAACTGTTACAGTGGTGCTCAAACTGTAGCCCTTCAGATGTTGCCAAACAACAACTCTCAGCATGCCTAGACTGCCCAGGCATGCTGGGAGTTGTAGTTCTGTAACATCTGTCCCTTCAGATTTAGCAATTTTCATGAAATTTTTGAAAATTGCTGCTCTACTTTGAAGCCCTCAAATTTTTTCAAAAAGTAAAAATATGTCCATTTTATGATGCCAACATAAAATAGACATATTGTATTTGTGAATAATAGTAACATTTATTTGGAATATAAATTTTCCTTACAAGTAGAGAGCTTCAAACTTAGAAAAATGCTACATTTTAAAAATTTTCATGAAATTTTTGGGATTTTTCACCAAAAAAGGATGCACGTAACGACGAAAATTTACCACCAAAATAAAGTAGAATATGTCACGAAAAAACACTCTCAGAATTAGAATATTCGGTAAAAGCGTTTTAGAGATATTAATTCTTAAAGTGACAGTGGTCAGATGTGCAAAAAACGCTCTGGTCGTACAGTGAAAATTGACCTGGTCCTTAAGGGGTTAAAGTGACAGTGGTCAGATGTGCAAAAAATGCTCGGGTCCTTAAGTTGAAAATGGGCTGGGTCCTTAAGGGGTTAAGGAAGATTTTCTGCTTTGTAATTGTTAGAGGTAACAACAGGGTATGGGGTTACATATCATCTCAAGGTATAGGCAGAAGGGAGATAAATCTCGGAGGCACATTGGGGGACATGTATCAATAATGGTGTAACAATGTGTGATTTTATGTATGTTTTTTTGCGTCAAATGGAGCATATTTGCGCCAAAATTATCAATTGTCGTACGCAAGTTTGTAATTTTGGCACAAATGTAACCCTACAAAAGGCGCAGACCCCAGAATTCCAGGCAGTAAATTTGACTTTGGGACATTCTATTGTTGTAGCTATTTTCTCTGTCACTTTATTCACAGTGTAGATTTGCACCTAAATGAAGGTATTTGAACCTAAACTTGCGCCAAATCCAAACGTCGCAATTAATGAATTCCAGACCAAAGAATGATTGTAACTGAAATCACGACTAACAAAGTGAAATCAGTGATTTTGTTCTAAACCATTTGGCGCAATTGTTTGTCGCAAAAAGTGACATAAAAGGAAATTTGAGACAAATCACAGTAAAAAAAACAGGGTAAAATTCTTCATATATTCCCCCCATAGGCTCTAGATAGGGAGGATAGCAGACAAAAGGCAGTTTACATCACATGGGCCACGGGAAAGTGCAGAAATAAAACAGGATAAACTAAACTAAATTTTAAATAAAGCCCTGTAAGTGTTCTGGCATCATCATATATATGCACAAAGCAAAATGGGGGGAATTTATCATTGGTTTTACCCTGGTTTTGTTATGTACAGTTGTCTCACAGTTTGTGCTGTTTTGAGACTTTTCATTGCGACTTTTGCTTTAGCTGAGTTTTCTAAAAGAATCTACCAAGTCTTGATTTCAGTTGATATCATGCAGTGGTAAAGAATTCATGATATGCGACTTTTCAGTTTGTTGCATCTTTTGTTGCAACTGTGCTAAATTACGTGCAAATCTACACCAGTCCTGACTTTGCTTACAAAACTGACTGCAAACAGCATTATTAAAAAGTCGCACATTTTGTCACACAGGATAAAAAGTTGGACAAAAAGTCGCAGAGGAGCACCATACAAAGTGGCGTAATGAAGTAAGAAATGTGATCAGCACCAGATTTATCACATGCCCCGCACCATGTAATAAATCTGGTGCAGGTACACAGTTTCCACCACATGAATTAATGGGGTAAAAAGACATTCATCTACACCACTTTTGCTGAATACCCCCCCAGCATATCTATAACCTTTAAGTCTATACTTGTACTGTAGAAAGAGCACTTTAGTAAAGCCAAACATTGACTAAACTTCCAATATAACTTTTTTCAAAATGTCAATGGCATATTTAAAGGGGTACTCTGCTGCTCAGCGTTTGTAACAAACTGTTCCGAACGCTGGAGCTGGCGCCTGGAGCTTGTGATGTCATAGCCCCACTCCCTCATGACTAGTGTTGAGCGGCATAGGCCATATTCGAATTCGCGAATATTCGCGAATATATGGACGATTATTCGTCATATATTCGCGAATATTCGCATATTCGTTATATTCTCGTTTTATTTTCGCATATGCGAAATTTCGCGTATGCGAAAATTAACATATGTGAAAATTAGCATATAGGAAATTCGCATACTCGAAAATTCGCATATGCGAAAATTTGCATATACTAATTTTCGCATATGCCAATTTTCGCACGCCAGTCTCACACAGTAGTATTAGAGCCTTCTTTACACCACACAATCTGGAAGCAGAGAGGGGTGATCACTGTGATGTGTACTGTGAAGAAAAAAAATAAATAAATAAAAAAAAAAATGAAAATTCGTAATTACGAATATATAGCGCTATATTCGCGAAATTCGCGAATTCGCGAATATGCGATATTCGCGAATAATATTCGAATTGCGAATATTCGCAAGCAACACTACTCATGACCTCACACCCCACCCCCTCAATGCACCCCCATAGACTTGTATCAAGTTGGGAGGCTATGACGTCACGAGCTCCCGGCATCGGCTCCAGTGTTCGGAACAGTTTGCTCCAAACGTTGAGCAGCGGAGTACCCCTTTAATGTTTCTAAAACATTCTTTTCAGTTACATCCATAAAAAACATAACATAACTGAATATTAAAAATAGCATTCTTACTATTGTCACATAGCTCCTGTAGTATGGAAGCTTGGAAGAAGTTGTTTCCTTTTCCTGCATGTTTTAGGAACTATTTACAAGAGTCTGTAGTGACAACAATTTCCAACAAGAATTCCAATGTAATCCTGAATTTGTTTGGAAATACTTTTTAGAAAAAGTCAGGGATTATTCTATATATATACAAATACAGTACTTGTGATGCCTTCCCCTTCTGAAAACCCAGCGTATTAAAATCTTAATGATCAGCATTTTTAATCCATATAAGTTAAGCCATTTTGGGCACGTGTTTGGTTAACAACTTTTTACTGATCAACTTTTTCTTTTAAACAGAAGCAAAATGTCCAGCGCGAATATCAAGGAACAGGATGTTTTATTCCAATAAAAGCCAAAAAGACCAGGAGAACATGACAAGGTGACGCGTTTGGGTCCTAAAACTGGACCTTAGTCATACTCAGTCGTGTATGACTAAGGTCCAGCTTTAGGACCGAAACGCGTCACCTTGTCATGTTCTCCTGGTCTTTTTGGCTTTTATTGGAATAAAACATCCTGTTCCTTGATATTCGCGCTGGACATTTTGCTTCTGTTTGTTGGTTCCAGTCGGTGTTGCCCACACCGGTCCTGGTGCGACGGGCTTAGGGAGTGAGCTGGACTATATACTTCTTAACTTTTTCTTTTAGTATAATTTTGGTAAGTTAAAAAATAAATAAATAAAGTGTAAAAGCTATTTTACTTGCTGTATGATTACATTAATATCAGCCAGTGATTGACTGAATGGCAATGTAATATATTGAGCCCCGGTCTTCTTCCTGGAGCAGGGGCTCAATATGTCACAAATTGAGCCCCTGCAGGACATTGCTGCCACCAGTGATTTGCTAAGCTGCCCTGTGACATATCGACAACCTGCACCAGGTAGAGGATAGCACCCAGGACCAGAGCAGTCATATTGGAGGCACATGGGCAATGCGGAGTGCCAAGTAAAGGTTTATTTGTTTTAATTCAAGCAGTCTGGGCGTATTATTTTTTTAAACCCCTAAATAGATTACCCCTTTAACCCCTTAATGACAATGCACTGGGACTTAGCGCACCAGGACCTACATTCATGTCCTGTACATAATGCGAGCACCGGAGTGGTGCTTGATTCATGCTCTGCAGGTCCCGGCTGTTATAAGCAACCAGGGACCCACCGATAATGGTGGACATTGGCGATCGCCCTGATGTCTGCCACTAACCCCTCAGATGCTGTGATCAATACAGATCACTGCATATGTGGCAGTGCTGTGATTCTAATGGTGATCTGATTGCCTGCAGCATGGCCATGAGATCAGCCAAGATGGCAGATGGAGGTCCCCTCACTTTCCTCTGCTGCTCTCCCGGCATCTTCTCTCGCCAGCAGAAGAAGATTTCCGTTAATACTGATCAGTGCTTTGTATATGCATAGCACTGAACAGTATTAGCAATCTAAAGACTGCTATTGATAGTCCTCTATGGGGACATGAATAGTGAATAAAATAGTTTAAAAATGTTTTCAAAAAATGTAATAAAAAGGTCCTCCTCCAATAAAAAATTAAATGGCCCCATTTCCCCATTTTACCAAAAAAAAAAAAAAAAAAAGGTGACACGTAAAATTACAAACAAAAAGTCTGAAATTGCTGTTTTTTAGCCACATGACATCCCTAGAAAATGAAATAAAAAGTCAAATATATGCAAAAGTGATACCACTAAAAGCTACAGATCATGGCGCAAAAAAATTGCCCTCAAACAGCCCATATACAGAAAAATGAGATAGTTAAAGGTTCAGAATAATACTTTTTTGGTTGTCCATACTTTTTATGGTAGAATGAAAGGTGTCAATACAAAGTACAATTGGTCACGCAAAAAAGCTATAAATAAAAAGAGTAATGGACTTTAGAATGCAAGAAGGAAAAAAACTAAAACGCATAAGGCCAAAATGGGCTGTGTCCTTAAGGGGTTAAAATCAGTTGTTGTTTTTTTTACTTATTTTTATAATTTTGTTCTAATTTGCTTATTAACCCTTGTGAATATTAAAAAGAAGACAGCACTGAATCAACACATTTTAAAGGAAGTTTATACCTTTTATAGTGTGTGGCTGTCAACCTGTTCATTTAATAGTGCGAGTACTGATACTAAATCATGTTTTCATTCCATCACAGTTTGAGAAGTCATACATCATCTTTATAGACCTGTCACATATTAATTGATATGGAAGCCCAAAACAGCGCAACATGATGAGGTCCTCAGAAGATGAGGAAAAACGGATGCTTCATCAGTAAATCTTATTATGCAGAAGTGGTTATTGAAAACTATTCAATTAGATTAGGTATTTTCTGCACATCTTAAGTATATTTCAATATAGACACAGAACACTCCAAAATTTACTCATATGTATCTTACATATAATTGGATATTTCTGTAATGTAACGTGCGTCTGGTTTTATGTTAGACAACAATTGGCATGGATTCTCAGGAGGGAGAAAATATTGTGATTGCACAAAAATGGCTAGAATTCCAAAGTTGAAATTTCCACAGTTTTTTTATTTTTTGCTTTTTTTTTTACATTGGGGGATATTTATCAAAATCTGTGTAGAGGAAGAGTGGTGCACTTGTTCATAGAAACCAATCAGACTGTTCTTTTATTTTTAAAAAAAAGTCTCTGAAATACAAAGGAATCAATCTGATTGGTTGCTTTGGGGACCTGCTCCACTTTAATACACAGTGTTACGCCGAGCGCTCCGGGTCCCCGCTCCTCCCCGGAGCGCTCGCTTCACTCTCGCTACTGCAGCGCTCCGGTCAGATCCACTGACCCGGGGCGCTGCGATTCCGTCTCCAGCCGGGATGCGATTCGCGATGCGGGTGGCGCCCGCTCGCGATGCGCACCCCGGCTTCCGTACCTGACTCGCTCCCCGTCTGTCCTGTCCCGGCGCGCGCGGCCCCGCTCCCTAGGGCGCGCGCGCGCCGGGTCTCTGCGATTTAAAGGGCCACTGCGCCGCTGATTGGCGCAGTGGTTCTAATTAGTGTGTTCACCTGTGCACTCCCTATTTATACCTCACTTCCCCTGCACTCCCTCACCGGATCTTGTTGCCATTGTGCCAGTGAAAGCGTTTCCTTGTGTGTTCCTAGCCTGTGTTCCAGACCTCCTGCCGTTGCCCCTGACTACGATCCTTGCTGCCTGCCCCGACCTTCTGCTACGTCCGACCTTGCTTCTGTCTACTCCCTTGTACCGCGCCTATCTTCAGCAGTCAGAGAGGTTGAGCCGTTGCTAGTGGATACGACCTGGTCACTACCGCCGCAGCAAGACCATCCCGCTTTGCGGCGGGCTCTGGTGAAAACCAGTAGTGACTTAGAACCGGTCCACTAGCACGGTCCACGCCAATCCCTCTCTGGCATAGAGGATCCACCTCCTGCCAGCCGGCATCGTGACAGTAGATCCGGCGACGGATCCCGCTGAAGTTCCTCTGCCAGTTGTCGCCGACCTCACCACGGTGGTCGCCCAGCAGTCACAACAGATAGCGCAACAAGGCCACCAGCTGTCTCAACTGACCGTGATGCTACAGCAGCTACTACCTCAGCTTCAGCAACCATCTCCTCCGCCAGCTCCTGCACCCCCTCCGCAGCGAGTGGCCGCTTCAGGCCTACGACTATCCTTACCGGATAAATTTGATGGGGACTCTAAATTTTGCCGTGGCTTTCTTTCTCAATGTTCCCTGCACTTGGAGATGATGTCGGACCAGTTTCCTACTGAAAGGTCTAAGGTGGCTTTCGTAGTCAGCCTTCTGTCTGGAAAAGCTCTGTCATGGGCTACACCGCTCTGGGACCGCAATGACCCCGTCACTGCCTCTGTACACTCCTTCTTCTCGGAAATTCGAAGTGTCTTTGAGGAACCTGCCCGAGCCTCTTCTGCTGAGACTGCCCTGTTGAACCTGGTCCAGGGTAATTCTTCCGTTGGCGAGTACGCCGTACAATTCCGTACTCTTGCTTCAGAACTATCCTGGAATAATGAGGCCCTCTGCGCGACCTTTAAAAAAGGCCTATCCAGCAACATTAAAGATGTTCTGGCCGCACGAGAAATCCCTGCTAACCTACATGAACTCATTCATCTAGCCACTCGCATTGACATGCGTTTTTCCGAAAGGCGTCAGGAGCTCCGCCAGGATATGGACTTTGTTCGCATGAGGCGTTTTTTCTCCCCGGCTCCTCTCTCCTCTGGTCCCCTGCAATCCGTTCCTGTGCCTCCCGCCGTGGAGGCTATGCAGGTCGACCGGTCTCGCCTGACACCTCAAGAGAGGACACGACGCCGCATGGAGAATCTCTGCCTGTACTGTGCCGGTACCGAACACTTCTTGAAGGATTGTCCTATCCGTCCTCCCCGCCTGGAAAGACGTACGCTGACTCCGCACAAAGGTGAGACAGTCCTTGATGTCAACTCTGCTTCTCCACGTCTTACTGTGCCTGTGCGGATATCTGCCTCTACCTTCTCCTTCTCTACTATGGCCTTCTTGGATTCCGGATCTGCAGGAAATTTTATTTTGGCCTCTCTCATCAACAGGTTCAACATCCCGGTGACCAGTCTCGCCAGACCCCTCTACATCAATTGTGTTAACAATGAAAGATTGGACTGTACCATACGTTTCCGCACGGAGCCCCTCCTAATGTGCATCGGACCTCATCATGAGAAAATTGAGTTTTTGGTCCTCCCCAATTGCACTTCCGAAATTCTCCTTGGACTACCCTGGCTTCAACACCACTCCCCAACCCTGGATTGGTCCACTGGGGAGATCAAGAGTTGGGGTCCCTCTTGTTCCAAGGACTGCCTTAAACCGGTTCCCAGTACTCCTTGCCGTGACCCTGTGGTTCCCCCTGTAACCGGTCTCCCTAAGGCCTATATGGACTTCGCGGATGTTTTTTGCAAAAAACAAGCTGAGACTTTACCTCCTCACAGGCCTTATGACTGTCCTATTGACCTCCTCCCGGGTACTACTCCACCCCGGGGCAGAATTTATCCTCTCTCTGTCCCAGAGACTCTTGCTATGTCTGAGTATATCCAGGAAAATTTAAAGAAGGGCTTTATCCGCAAATCCTCCTCTCCTGCCGGAGCCGGATTTTTCTTTGTGTCCAAAAAAGATGGCTCCCTACGTCCTTGCATTGACTACCGCGGTCTTAATAAAATCACTGTAAAAAACCGCTACCCCCTACCTCTCATCTCTGAACTCTTTGATCGCTTCCAAGGTGCCCACATCTTTACCAAACTGGACTTAAGAGGTGCCTATAATCTCATCCGCATCAGAGAGGGGGATGAATGGAAAACGGCATTTAACACTAGAGATGGACACTTTGAGTATCTGGTCATGCTCTTGGCCTGTGCAACGCCCCTGCCGTCTTCCAAGACTTTGTTAATGAAATTTTTCGTGATCTCTTATATTCCTGTGTTGTTGTATATCTGGACGATATCCTGATTTTTTCTGCCAACCTAGAAGAACACCGCCAGCATGTCCGCATGGTTCTTCAGAGACTTCGTGACAATCAACTTTATGCCAAAATGGAGAAATGTCTGTTTGAATGTCAATCTCTTCCTTTCCTAGGATACTTGGTCTGTTACGCCTAGCGCTCCGGGTCCCCGCTCCTCCCCGGAGCGCTCACGGCGCCTTTCTCCCTGCAGCTCCCCGGTCAGCGCTGACCGGGAGCGCTGCCCTGTCATGGCCGTTGGGGATGCGATTCGCACAGCGGGACGCGCCCGCTCGCGAATCGCATCCCAGGTCACTTACCCGTTCCCGTCTCCTGCGGTCATGTGCTGGCGCGCGCGGCTCCGCTCTCTAGGGCGCGCGCGCGCCAGCTCCCTGAGACTTAAAGGGCCAGTGCACCAATGATTGGTGCCTGGCCCAATTAGCTTAATTGGTTCCCATCTGTTTCCTGGCTATATCTAGTCTCCTCCCTTGCACTTCCTTGCCGGATCTTGTTGCCCTAGAGCCTAGTGAAAGCGTTTTTGTGTGTCTATACCCTGTGTACCAGAACTTTGCTATCTCCCCTGACTACGAACCTTGCCGCCTGCCCCCGACCTTCTGCTACGTCCGACTTTGCTTCTGCCTACTCCCTTGTACCTCGCCTATCTTCAGCAGCCAGAGAGGTGAGCCGTTGCTAGTGGATACGACCTGGTCACTACCGCCGCAGCAAGACCATCCCGCTTTGCGGCGGGCTCTGGTGAAA
Source organism: Hyla sarda (assembly GCF_029499605.1). NCBI lineage: Eukaryota > Metazoa > Chordata > Amphibia > Anura > Hylidae > Hyla > Hyla sarda. The sequence goes on from NC_079190.1 coordinate 439,683,010, forward strand.
ACCTGTAGTGTCTTAGAACCGGTCCACTAGCACGGTCCTCGCTATCCCTCTCTGGCACAGAGGATCCACCTCCTGCCAGCCGGCATCGTGACAGTAGATCCGGCCATGGATCCCGCTGAAGTTCCTCTGCCTGTTGTCGCCGACCTCCCCACACTGGTCGCCCAGCAAGCCCGACAGATTGCCCAACAAGATCACCAGCTGTCGTACTTGACCACCATGACTCAGCAACTCCAGTCGCAGCTACAGCAGATTCAGTCTCAGCTACAGCAGCAGCAACCATCTCCTCCGCCAGCTCCTGCACCTCTTCCGCAGCGAGTGGCCACTCCTAGCCTCCGCCTGTCTTTGCCGGACAAATTTAATGGGGACTCTAAGTTTTGCCGTGGCTTTCTTTCCCAATGTTCCCTGCATCTGGAGATGATGTCGGATCAGTTTCCTACTGAAAGGTCTAAGGTGGCTTTCGTAGTCAGCCTTCTGTCTGGAAAAGCCCTGTCATGGGCCACACCGCTCTGGGACCGTGATGACCCCGTCACTGCCTCTGTACACTCCTTCTTCTCGGAAATTCGAAGTGTCTTTGAGGAACCTGCCCGAGCCTCTTCTGCTGAGACTGCCCTGCTGAACCTGGTCCAGGGTAATTCCTCCGTTGGCGAGTACGCCATACAATTCCGTACTCTTGCTTCTGAACTTTCCTGGAATAATGAGGCTCTCTGCGCGACCTTTAAAAAAGGCCTATCCAGCAACATTAAAGATGTTCTGGCCGCACGAGAGACTCCTGCTAGCCTGCATGAACTCATTCATCTAGCCACTCGCATTGACATGCGTTTTTCTGAGAGGCATCAAGAGCTCCGCCAGGAAAAAGACTTAGATCTCTGGCCACCTCTCCCACAGTCTCCACTGCAATCTGCGCCTAGGCCTCCCGCCGAGGAGGCCATGCAAGTGGATCGGTCTCGCCTGACCCTGGAAGAGAGGAATCGCCGTAAGGAAGAGAATCTTTGTTTGTACTGTGCCAGTACTGAACATTTTCTGGTGGATTGCCCAATCCGTCCTCCACGTCTGGGAAACGCACGCTCGCACTCAGCTCTCGTGGGTGTGGCGTCTCTTGATGCCAAGTCGGCTTCTCCACGTCTCACGGTACCTGTTCGGATTTCCACTTCAGCCAGCTCTCCCCTCTCAGCCGTGGCCTGTCTGGACTCTGGAGCTTCTGGGAATTTTATTCGGGAGTCCTTTGTGAATAAATTCCATATTCCGGTGACCCGTCTTGTCAAGCCACTCCGCATCTCCGCGGTCAACGGAGCCAGGTTGGACTGTACCATACGTTTCCGCACGGAGCCCCTTCTTATGAGCATCGGATCTCATCACGAGAGGATTGAACTTTTGGTCCTCCCCAATTGCACCTCGGAAATTCTCCTTGGACTTCCCTGGCTTCAACTTCATTCCCCAACCCTGGATTGGTCCACTGGGGAGATCAAGAGTTGGGGGTCCTCTTGTGCCAAGAACTGTCTAAAACCGGTTCCCAGTAACCCTTGCCGTAACTCTGTGGTTCCTCCTGTATCCGGTCCCCCTAAGGTCATTAAGGACTCTGCCTGCCACAGGAAATGCCCCTCCCCCCCTCCCAGGCAAGCTTCTGTGTCCCCTCATGGCCCTCGTCCTGGTGTCACACTGCCCCGTGCCAGGTCTCGCCCTCTGCCCTCTCTCCCCATTCCTACTCCTGCGGTTCTGCCTGCCGTTGAGGAATCCCTCCTTCCTTTCCCGGTGTCCTCATCCCAGGGGAGGCAGTTACCCGATAAAGAGAAGGGGAGACCTAAGGGGGGGGGGTACTGTTACGCCTAGCGCTCCGGGTCCCCGCTCCTCCCCGGAGCGCTCACGGCGCCTTTCTCCCTGCAGCTCCCCGGTCAGCGCTGACCGGGAGCGCTGCCCTGTCATGGCCGTTGGGGATGCGATTCGCACAGCGGGACGCGCCCGCTCGCGAATCGCATCCCAGGTCACTTACCCGTTCCCGTCTCCTGCGGTCATGTGCTGGCGCGCGCGGCTCCGCTCTCTAGGGCGCGCGCGCGCCAGCTCCCTGAGACTTAAAGGGCCAGTGCACCAATGATTGGTGCCTGGCCCAATTAGCTTAATTGGTTCCCATCTGTTTCCTGGCTATATCTAGTCTCCTCCCTTGCACTTCCTTGCCGGATCTTGTTGCCCTAGAGCCTAGTGAAAGCGTTTTTGTGTGTCTATACCCTGTGTACCAGAACTTTGCTATCTCCCCTGACTACGAACCTTGCCGCCTGCCCCCGACCTTCTGCTACGTCCGACTTTGCTTCTGCCTACTCCCTTGTACCTCGCCTATCTTCAGCAGCCAGAGAGGTGAGCCGTTGCTAGTGGATACGACCTGGTCACTACCGCCGCAGCAAGACCATCCCGCTTTGCGGCGGGCTCTGGTGAAAACCTGTAGTGTCTTAGAACCGGTCCACTAGCACGGTCCTCGCTATCCCTCTCTGGCACAGAGGATCCACCTCCTGCCAGCCGGCATCGTGACATGGTCTCTGGCCAGGGACTACAAATGGATCCAGACAAACTCTCTGCCGTCTTAGATTGGCCACGCCCCTCCGGACTCCGTGCTATCCAACGTTTTTTGGGGTTCGCCAATTATTACAGACAATTTATTCCACATTTTTCCACCATTGTGGCTCCTATCGTGGCTTTAACCAAAAAGAATGCCAATCCTAAGTCATGGCCTCCTCAAGCGGAAGACGCCTTTAAACAGCTCAAGTCTGCCTTTTCCTCGGCTCCCGTGCTCTCCAGACCTGACCCATCTAAACCCTTCCTATTGGAGGTTGATGCCTCCTCTGTAGGAGCTGGAGCGGTCCTTCTACAAAAAAATTCTTCCGGGCATGCTGTTACTTGTGGTTTTTTTTCTAGGACCTTCTCTCCGGCTGAGAGGAACTACTCCATCGGGGACCGAGAGCTTCTAGCCATTAAATTAGCACTTGAGGAATGGAGGCATCTGTTGGAGGGATCAAGATTTCCAGTCATTATTTACACCGATCACAAGAACCTCTCCTATCTCCAGTCTGCCCAACGGCTGAATCCTCGCCAGGCCAGGTGGTCTCTGTTCTTTGCCCGATTTAATTTTGAAATTCACTTTCGGCCTGCCGATAAGAACATTAGGGCCGATGCTCTCTCTCGTTCCTCGGATGCCTCGGAAGTAGAGCTCTCTCCGCAACACATCATTCCCCCTGACTGCCTGATCTCCACTTCTCCAGCCTCCATCAGGCAAACTCCTCCAGGGAAGACCTTCGTTTCTCCACGCCAACGCCTCGGAATCCTCAAATGGGGTCACTCCTCCCATCTCGCAGGTCATGCGGGTATCAAGAAATCCGTGCAACTCATCTCTCGTTTCTATTGGTGGCCGACTCTGGAGACGGATGTTGTGGATTTTGTGCGAGCCTGCACTGTCTGTGCCCGGGATAAGACTCCTCGCCAGAAGCCCGCTGGCCTTCTTCATCCTCTGCCTGTCCCCGAACAGCCTTGGTCTCTGATTGGTATGGACTTTATTACAGACTTACCCCCATCCCGTGGCAACACTGTTGTTTGGGTGGTCGTTGATCGATTCTCCAAGATGGCACATTTCATCCCTCTGCCTGGTCTTCCTTCAGCGCCTCAGTTGGCAAAACAATTTTTTGTACACATTTTTCGTCTTCACGGGTTGCCCACGCAGATCGTCTCGGATAGAGGCGTCCAATTCGTGTCAAAATTCTGGAGGGCTCTCTGTAAACAACTCAAGATTAAATTAAACTTTTCCTCTGCATATCATCCTCAATCCAATGGGCAAGTGGAAAGAATTAACCAGGTCCTGGGTGATTATTTACGCCATTTTGTTTCCTCCCGCCAGGATGACTGGGCAGATCTTCTACCATGGGCCGAATTCTCGTATAACTTCAGAGTCTCTGAATCTTCCTCCAAATCCCCATTTTTCGTGGTGTACGGCCGTCACCCTCTTCCCCCCCTCCCTACTCCCTTGCCCTCTGGTTTGCCCGCTGTGGATGAAATATCTCGTGATCTTTCCACCATATGGAAAGAGACCCAAAATTCTCTTTTACAGGCTTCATCACGCATGAAGAAGTTTGCTGATAGGAAAAGAAGAGCTCCCCCCATTTTTTCTCCCGGAGACAAGGTATGGCTCTCCGCTAAATATGTCCGCTTCCGTGTCCCTAGCTACAAATTGGGACCACGCTATCTTGGTCCTTTCAAAATTTTGTGCCAGATTAATCCTGTCTCTTACAAACTTCTTCTTCCTCCTTCTCTTCGTATTCCTAATGCCTTTCACGTTTCTCTTCTTAAACCACTCATCATCAACCGTTTCTCTCCCAAACTTGTTTCTCCCACTCCTGTTTCCGGCTCCTCGGACATCTTCTCCGTAAAAGAGATACTGGCCTCCAAGAAGGTCAGAGGGAAGACTTTTTTTCTGGTCGATTGGGAGGGTTGTGGTCCTGAAGAGAGATCCTGGGAACCTGAGGACAATATCCTAGACAAAAGTCTGCTCCTCAGGTTCTCAGGCTCTAAGAAGAGGGGGAGACCCAAGGGGGGGGGTACTGTTACGCCGAGCGCTCCGGGTCCCCGCTCCTCCCCGGAGCGCTCGCTTCACTCTCGCTACTGCAGCGCTCCGGTCAGATCCACTGACCCGGGGCGCTGCGATTCCGTCTCCAGCCGGGATGCGATTCGCGATGCGGGTGGCGCCCGCTCGCGATGCGCACCCCGGCTTCCGTACCTGACTCGCTCCCCGTCTGTCCTGTCCCGGCGCGCGCGGCCCCGCTCCCTAGGGCGCGCGCGCGCCGGGTCTCTGCGATTTAAAGGGCCACTGCGCCGCTGATTGGCGCAGTGGTTCTAATTAGTGTGTTCACCTGTGCACTCCCTATTTATACCTCACTTCCCCTGCACTCCCTCGCCGGATCTTGTTGCCATTGTGCCAGTGAAAGCGTTTCCTTGTGTGTTCCTAGCCTGTGTTCCAGACCTCCTGCCGTTGCCCCTGACTACGATCCTTGCTGCCTGCCCCGACCTTCTGCTACGTCCGACCTTGCTTCTGTCTACTCCCTTGTACCGCGCCTATCTTCAGCAGTCAGAGAGGTTGAGCCGTTGCTAGTGGATACGACCTGGTCACTACCGCCGCAGCAAGACCATCCCGCTTTGCGGCGGGCTCTGGTGAAAACCAGTAGTGACTTAGAACCGGTCCACTAGCACGGTCCACGCCAATCCCTCTCTGGCATAGAGGATCCACCTCCTGCCAGCCGGCATCGTGACACACAGGTTTTGATAAATCTTCTCAGTGTGTGTACCAATATCTGCTTTGTACAGACTTTCATAGAGCACATTATTCAATCAAAAATATGGCTACATTTATACCAATTTTATGGATGTATTTAGCTTTTAGTTTTATGGTGTGAACCCAGCCTCACAGTTGATATTCGAGTAAAAATATTTTTATTTAAGTTTGGATGTTGAGGCTGTATTGTATATTTTTAATCAGGAATGGAGTGTGCACACTACACAGTTGAGTTTTCTCATCGAGAATATTTAATTCATTCCTCAGCAGAATATTTTTCGACTTGGAGGTTCCTTTTATAAGTAGATCTGCGGCAATGCGATGGGGACTCATTTTGCTCCTAGTTATGCAAATGTATTTATGGGACTCTTTGAGTTTCTTTATATACTGTCCCTGATATGTTGAGCACAATTCCTATTATTGTCGCTTTATATTTTTACTTGGTTGAGCACCAAGGAGAAGGCTTTATCCTTTATGAAAATACTTAATCAGTATGACTGAGGTTTGGTTTTCACCCCAAAGTTTTATCGAATTTTGAGTCAATAAATTCCAATTTGATCACTGGATGTATGCCATTTGGAGTAGTAGTTGTTGCCTTTGCTGAAATGAACATGTAGGCTGCAAGTTATAATGCATGCATATAAATAGAAGGGCCCATCGCGGACTTACATTTTTCAGCAGGATATAAACATGTTTGCAAGGCCTGTTCATGAGGATATATCAATATTTTATGAACAATTGGTCACTCACATTGTATAAATATACTCCAAAAATATACTTAAAAGGCCTGTCCACACTGCTAAATTTCTGCCCAAATATACTTCTGGTGAGGATTCTGTCTACAGTGTGCGTTGGCAAAATCCACGGACATGCATTATCATAATTTACAGCAATGCAGTCCGGTAGGAATTCCGCCAAAATAATTTACATGTTAATTGGTAGGTCTGGAATCCTAAATTTCCAATTGGAGTTTACCACCGTAGAAATTCCTCAGTTTGAATGGTGTCGCAGAATCACATTAAAAACAAAGAAACTCTCCTGAAAGCGGAATTTCACTACAGAATTTTTTCGTGTGGAAATTCAGCAGTGTTGACAGGCTGTAAGATTGTAGTGCTCATGCAGTACACAGAAGATATTATATTAGTCATATGAGATAATGACTCTTTTATGTGTGAATCTCTGAAGTATTGATTTCCACTATTCTTCCACCAGCAGAGGTAACACAAGAGTGGTCTTTGGAATCTCGTATTCTCACAAAGGTTGATTATATGGGGTCTGGCAGCTTAGACCCCCGTCATTTTAAGAATAGGATTCTTTAAGCTTCCATCTGAATGGAGTGGCAGTGGGCTTTCTTGGCCATCGCTCCATTTATTGTCTATAGGAGCGGAGAGTACAAGATAGGTGAGTGCAAACAGTTAGTTTACATAAACATTAATGGAACAGTGCTGTTGTAATTCCAAACAAATATTTTTTTTCCCACACTCATTGTGATTTCCATTCAAAGACGAAGCACCTGCAGGTGCAAAACTGTTGCCCGACCACCATCCCCGTACCTCTTCATTGTCTCCCCCCTGCGTCTATATGTAAGTTTTTTACACAATAAAAGAACATTAAACATTGCAGTGAGAGCTCATCTTGTAATTTTCTCTGGAAGACTGTATCTGTATGGCTATATTTTTGAGAAGTTGAGCACCTATTAGCTGTTCAAAAGTACCTGTTGCTATTATTACGGGTCGCCTTTAAGAGGCTGTTACACTAACATGTGTACCTCTACCGATCCAAGTCCCTGGTAGCTGTTAATAATGTCCCTTCCCCTTTTATAAAGTTGCTATGACTCAGTAAGTCCAAGTCTGATCTGGAACAACTCCGTTGATGCCTCCAGATTGCCAATTCGTCCTGTTTGTATTAGTATCCTACACAGACAGCCACTAACTGCAAGTCAAGAGGTGATATTTCCTGCTATTCAGAAGACAGGCACAGGAAGTTGCCAGCTGGCTCTTATAAGTTTGTATAAATATGAAATGACACATGCTCCAATGGCACGTACGTTTTTCTGCATTTATACATACATTATAATTTTATAATATGGTCAGTATTACTGTATACAAAACTATCAATCAATAATTATACATGAATATATAATAGTTCTGTCAATCAATTAAAATATTTAATCGCAATAAATATTAATTCATCACAACTTTACCAGTTCAACTTTAGACACCCGCCACTTATCCTCATCCACGTCCTCTTCAACTGACATTTTACAGTCCCCCACAGGACAATGCATAGCTTAATATCCTCCCCCTTATTTCATTTATTTCATAAGTATAAAGTGAAGCACTGCCACATTGTATTACATCTGCAAAGTCTGGATGAGAAAAGCCACACGGCGGAGGAGCTAGTACCCAGTCTGCAGGAGGAAATCTCACATTAGCTGCCTCATTGTAATCTGATATTGGGCAGAGGACTCACTGATACCTGCAAGAACATTGTGTCTGGCCTGCCTCTAGGTGGCATGACACACTCTCCATTTATGGCACATGTGCTAAATCTGTCTGAAAGACATTTTTTTTTTTAAATACTCTCTTTGTGGCATCAGAAAGAGTATTCCGTATGGTAGGTGGTGTTGTCACCCCTAAGAGATCAAGATTGTCTGCCAAAAAAGTTGAAAAACTTACATTTGTTAAAATAAATCAGACACAAGCATGGATTAGTAAGGATTTTATAATTTCTATTCCTAATACCACTGATTAAATATTCAATTGTTGCTGTCTACTGGTTACTTCGACCTCCAGTCTACCACTCCTGCTGTCGACTCGCAACTACCACAACCAATCCACAACCCCTGCTCTCAATTCGCTACCACCAGCAATCCACAACTCCTGCTGTTGACTCGCTACTGTACTTCACTGATGCCACTACTTCTATCACCACCCTTGCTGCTACTAATATTGCCAGGACTACACAACCAGATAATCCCAAAAAAGCCTTTTCATTTGTAAAAAAAAAAAAAAAAAAGAAAGAAAAAAAGCCATTTCCTCCTTACTTTGCAGGACACCTATCCTCTGGCTACTCCAAAAAATGGGAACATTTTCAGTTTGCTGGTAAAAATAAATTGCTTCTTCACTTGTCAGGTGCAAAACCTGCTGCTACTCCCAAGAAGAAATAATATTTATACCATTTAGAAAATTGCTTCTTCAGATTCCTCTGTGTCTCAGTGTGCCTAGAGATTGTAGGCTTATGATTAGACATGTGCACAAGAAAAAATGCTGTCTCGTTTTGTTTTTCATTTTGAGTAAAATTTTCGGTTCGGTAAATTTTTCGGGTTAGATTTTTCGGATACATTCGGTATTCGGGGTTTCAGGTTTGATTTTTTTCGGATACATTCGGTATTCGGGTACATTCGGGTAAATCTTTTTTAACCCCTTAACGATGCAGGACGTATATTTACGTTCTGCGCCGGCTCCCGCGATATGAAGCGGGATCGCGCCGTGATCCCACATCATATCGCGTCGGTCCCGGTGCTAATCAACGGCCGGGACCCGCGGCTAATACCACACATCGCCGATCGCGGCAATCTGACCGCCGCTTCTAAAGTGAAAGTGAAAGTGACCGGGCTGCACAGTCGAGCTGTTCGGGACCGCCGCGGTGAAATCGCGGCGTCCCGAACAGATGACCGGACACCGGGAGGGCCCTTACCTGCCTCCTCGGTGTCCGATCGACGAATGACTGCTCCGTGCCTGAGATCCAGGCAGGAGCAGTCAAGCGCCGATAACACTGATCACAGGCGTGTTAATACACGCCAGTGATCTGTGTAAGAGATCAGTGTGTGCAGTGTTATAGGTCACTATGGGACCTATAACACTGCAAAAAAAATGTAAAAAAAAAGTGTTAATAAAGGTCATTTAACCCCTTCCCTAATAAAAGTTTGAATCACCCCCCTTTTCCCATAAAAAAATAAAACAGTGTAAAAAAAAAAAAATAAACATATGTGGTATCGCCGTGTGCGTAAATGTCCTAACTATAAAAATATATCATTAATTAAACCGTACGGTCAATGGCGTACGCGCAAAAAAATTCCAAAGTCAAAAAAAGCATATTTTGGTCACTTTTTATACCATTAAAAAATGAATAAAAAGTGATCAAAAAGTCCGATCAAAACAAAAATCATACCGATAAAAACTTCAGATCACGGCGCAAAAAATGAGTCCTCATACCGCCCTGTACGTGGAAAAATAAAAAAAAGTTATAGGGGTCAGAAGATGACATTTTTAAACGTATACATTTTCCTGCATGTAGTTATGATTTTTTCCAGAAGTGCGACAAAATCAAACCTATATAAGTAGGGTATCATTTTAACCGTATGGACCTACAGAATAATGATAAGGTGTAATTTTTACCGAAATATGCACTGCGTAGAAACGGAAGCCCCCAAAAGTTACAAAATGGCGTTTTTTTTTCGATTTTGTCGTACAATGATTTTTTTTTCCGTTTCACCGTGCATTTTTGGGTAAAATTACTAATGTCACTGCAAAGTAGAATTGGCGACGCAAAAAATAAGCCATAATATGGATTTTTAGCTGGAAAATTGAAAGGGTTATGATTTTTAAAAGGTAAGGAGGAAAAAACGAAAGTGCAAAAACGGAAAAACCCTGAGTCCTTAAGGGGTTAAGCAGGGGACCATTATCGGGAGCGTGTGCAGGAAAAGAGGGCAGCTGCAGAGATCGGAACATTGGAAGACAGGTAAGATAATATAATTTTATGTGATTATTAATACATGATGTAAAGTTGAATGAATGAATAAATGAATGAATGCTGTATGAATGATTGATGTGTTTAATCGATGTGTTAGATTGTCGGGTGATTTATGTATAACATGTCATGTCACTTGCGCTAACACAGTGTTTCTGTTACTGTTACCAGGGTGCCTCCAGCTGTTGCAAAACTACAACACCCAGCATGCCCTGACAGCCAAAGGCTGTCTGGGCATGCTGTGAGTTGCAGTTTTGCAACAGCTGGAGGCCCCCCGGTTCATTGGCAAACATGCGCTAGCCTATATTTCTGTTCTTTCATTTTAAAATTTCCCTCTCTCTTTTCTGAACTGGTTCAGTTTGTGAATGAAATGCATAGTAATTGCTGTGGGAAAATATTCTATTGATAAAACCGCAGACTTAATTGGATAATTGCCATTTAGAACGTTTGGACCCCAAACGTTCTAAACGGCAATTATCCAATTAAGTCTGCGGTTTTATCAATAACATTTTTTCCAACGGCAATTACTATGCATTTCATTCACAAACTGAACCAGTTCAGAAAAGAGAGAGGGAAGTTTAAAAATGAAAGAACAGAAATATAGGTTAGTGCATGTTTGCCAACGAATCAGGGGGCCTTTGGCTGTCAGGGCATGCTGGGTGGGCATGCTTGTAGTTTTACACATCGATCAAACACATCAATCATTCATGCAGCATTCATTCATTCATTCATGTATTCATTCAACATTATATCATGTATTAATGAATCACATAAAATTATACATTATCTTACCTGTCTTAATGTTCTGATCACCGCGGGTCTCTTCTTTTCCGTGCACCCGCTCCCGATAATGGTCCCTTGCTTCTAAATGAAAACAAATTTTGTTTTAACAAAAAAAAAAAATGTTTTTCACAATTTCGTAGGCATGTACAATTCGTTTTGTTCTGATTTCGGATTAATTCGGATGTAAATATTTTGTACATTCAGATCAATCCGAATGTACGAAATATGAACAATTCGGACAAAAATGAATTACCTCCAAAACGAATTGCACAAGTTATGATTAGTAGGATAAGGGTCATAGTTAAGGACTAGTGTTAGAATAAGTAGGGTTTTAGGATTGATGGGGTTAGGGTTAGTAGGAATACCAGTGTGTTCATGCTCTGTATTATATCAATGTGTTCATGCTCTGCATTATCATGTCAGTGTGTTCATGCTCTGCATTATCATGTCAGTGTGTTCATGCTCTGTATTATCATATCAGTGTGTTCATGCTCTGTATTATCATGTCAGTGTGTTCATGCTCTGCATTATCATGTCAGTGTGTTCATGCTCTGTATTATCATGTCAGTGTGTTCATGCTCTGTATTATCATGTTAGTGTGTTCATGCTCTGCATTATCATGTTAGTGTGTTCATGCTCTGCATTATCATGTCAGTGTGTTCATGCTCTGCATTATCATGTCAGTGTGTTCATGCTCTGCATTATCATGTCAGTGTGTTCATGCTCTGTATTATCATGTCAGTGTGTTCATGCTCTGTATTATCATGTCAGTGTGTTCATGCTCTGTATTATCATGTCAGTGTGTTCATGCTCTGTATTATCATGTCAGTGTGTTCATGCTCTGTATTATCATGTCAGTGTGTCCATGCTCTGCATTATGATATCAGTGTGTTCATGCTCTGCATTATCATGTCAGTGTGTTCATGCTCTGCATTATGATATCAGTGTGTTCATGCTCTGCATTATCATGTCAGTATGTTCATGCTCTGCATTATCATGTCAGTGTGTTCATGCTCTGCATTATGATATCAGTGTGTTCATGCTCTGCATTATCATGTTAGTGTGTTCATGCTCTGCATTATCATGTCAGTGTGTTCATGCTCTGCATTATCATGTCAGTGTGTTCATGCTCTGTATTATCATGTCAGTGTGTTCATGCTCTGCATTATCATGTCAGTGTGTTCATGCTCTGTATTATCATGTCAGTGTGTTCATGCTCTGCATTATGATATCAATGTGATCATGCTCTGCATTATCATGTCAGTGTGTTCATGCTCTGCATTATCATGTCAGTGTGTTCATGCTCTGCATTGTCATGTCAGTGTGTTCATGCTCTGCGTTATGACATCAGTGTGTTCATGCTCTGCATTATCATGTCAGTGTAGTCATGCTCTGCCTTATCATGTCAGTGTAGTCATGCTCTGCATTATCATGTCAGTGTAGTCATGCTCTGCATTATGATATCAGTGTGTTCATGTTCTGCATTATCATGTCAGTGTGTTCATGCTCTGCATTATCATGTCAGTGTGTTCATGCTCTGCATTGTCATATCAGTGTGTTCATGCTCTGCATTATCATGTCAGTGTGATCATGCTCTGCATTATATCAGTGTGTTCATGCTCTGCATTATATCAATGTGATCATGCTCTGCATTATATCAGTGTGTTCATGCTCTGCATTATCATGTCAGTGTGTTCATGCTCTGCATTATCATGTCAGTGTGTTCATGCTCTGCATTGTCATGTCAGTGTGATCATGCTCTGCATTATCATGTCAGTGTGTTCATGCTCTGCGTTATGACATCAGTGTGTTCATGCTCTGCATTATCATGTCAGTGTAGTCATGCTCTGCCTTATCATTTCAGTGTAGTCATGCTCTGCATTATCATGTCAGTGTAGTCATGCTCTGCATTATGATATCAGTATGTTCATGCTCTGCATTATCATGTCAGTGTGTTCATGCTCTACATTATCATGTCAGTGTGTTCATGCTCTGCATTATCATGTCAGTGTGTTCATGCTCTGCGTTATCATGTCAGTGTGTTCATGCTCTGCGTTATGACATCAGTGTGTTCATGCTCTGCATTGTGTAGTCAATGTAGTCATGCTCTGCATTATCTAGTCAGTGTAGTCATGCTCTGCCTTATCATGTCAGTGTAGTCATGCTCTGTATTATCATGTCAGCGTGTTCATGCTCTGCGTTATGACATCAGTGTGTTCATGCTCTGCATTATGTAGTCAATGTAGTCATGCTCTCCATTATGTAGTCAGTGAAT